>NC_056734.1:667008748-667081248 GCF_019279795.1 Protopterus annectens
TCAGCCTTCTGTCTGCTCTTTGTCCAAGATCGCTTTGCTGTGGTATCAGGGAATTTGCCCTTATACAATTTGAAATCTCAGAGTTGGGCATATAATTAATATTTTTTTATTATCCCCCGGGCAGGGCAGGGGGGAGACGGACTATGTACCAACCACAGGACTGGAACAGAACACGGAGATAAGGGGTATGAATTGTACAAGTATTTGCACCCCTTCTAACCATTTATCTGAAACTGTTCATGGTGAATGTGTGGTAGTGAAAAGGGGTAATTTTTGTATCTATAACTTTACTGATGTTAAAGTGACTAATGATTTTTTTGAACTCTTCACCAGAGGTTTTCAGTTTGTACCCAAATGCAATGCTGATTTAACTTGTGTCTTGGTGGACCTAAAAATGTTTACCAGACGTTTGAATCTTGCTTTACATTTTAAAGACCAAACCCAGATTGTGGAGGGGCTATCTAGACCGAGTACGTTTAATCCGCCTTTGAATCCATTTCTACAATTTTTTGAGGAATTGGTAGAAGCTGATTTAAGAAATCATTGCACTAATAGGGCACACACTTCATACTCCAACTTGAACCAGGATTTAAGTCAATTAATAGACAGGTTCAGAGAAGAGGACATCAAGGTGATGAAGCCGGACAAGGGTGGTGGCACTGTTTTAATGTACAACATGGTATATGATACATTCATTCACAACATGTTACAGGACACCGAATGATATGAATTAATTTCCAGAAATGAGTTGAATTTAGCACACTCCAAAATTAGTTTTCTGCTTACGGATCATTTGTTACAGGGAGCCATTAATGAGAAGTTGTTCAATTACCTCTATGTTAAGAACCCAAGAATCCCGGTGATATTTGGGATTCCTAAGACCCATAAAGGCTTAGCTCCACTAAATTTTAGACCTATTGTTGCAGGAGCCGGTGGTATAACTGAACCACTGGGCAAATTCATTGATTTCACCATTAACGAATTTGCATTTTCACTGGACCATGTGTGCAAGGACTTGTGGGAATTTTTGAAAGGTATCCAGAAAGAATTATTTAAGCCGGACCTGCTAATGGTCACTATTGACATAGTGGAGTTATTTCCCAGCATTCCCCACAATTTCGGTTTGGAATGGTTTAATGACACATTAGCGGCTATGTCCAACCTAGATGGCAACACCATTGGATTACTGGTGGAATTTATGGAAATTATATTAGAAAACAATTTCATCTATTTCAGTGGTGAATTTTTTAAGCAGAAAAAGGGTGTAGCAATGGGGACTTCTTGTGCCTCCAGCTATGCCAACATTGTTTTGCACCATTGGGAGAGTGAATTTATTTTCTCCACACATTGGGTCAGGTTCATTAGTCATTACAAAAGATACCTGGATGACATATGTTTGCTCTGGAATGGCACTTTGGACCAATTTCTCGATTTTATGGATTACATTAACTCCACCACCTTTTTCTTGAAATTCACCTACAATGTAAGTCATGATTCCCTGAATTATTTGGACATTACTCTTTCCAAGGACATTTACAATGGTATTTTCCAGTCCAAAGTTTATAGAAAAGAGTCATTTTCAAACTCCTATTTACACTCTGACAGTGGTCATCCTTTTTATCAGAAAAAAGGCATAGTCAAAGGACAGTTTATACGTGCCTCAAGAATGTGCAGTACGGGTGAATTTTTTCTAGAAGAGGTGGATCTATTAAAGCAGCTATTTGGAGAAAGAGGGTACCCGGCACTTTTGGTTGATGAGTTAGCCAAGGAGGTTATTGCGGGTAGGGACGATGTATATTCCCCTTTGTTGGGGAAAGGGACAACACAGAATATTGGTTCAAAATCTTTGGGGAAGTTTGATTCTCACAATAGCTTTGTGTACACTTTTTCGGAGGATTCTTCCCAGGTAGAACAGTCCATTTTAAGATTTTGGCCTATTCTGAAACAGCACGAAGAGCTCAAGCAAATAATCAATGAGCATCCCTCTTTTGTTAGAAGGAAGGACAGGAATCTCAAAGGGTTATTTGAAGGGAAACCTAGAGTAGGTGGGAAGCGAATTTGCCCCAAACCTGGGACCTACAGTTGCGGAGCATGCAAGCAGTGCACCTATGTGGCAAACAACAGTGTATTATTCATCCCATCAAGAAAATTTAAATTTAGGGCTGAACATCACTATAACTGTGGGGTGAAGGGTGCTGTGTATTTGGGTTTTTGTATACAATGCTGTAGTTTCTATGTGGGTAAAACCGAGAGAACCCTTAGAAGAAGGATTTACGAGCATTTATATGAAATTTCTAAAAAGAAGGACACCAGTGCTTTCTATAAACATCTTGGCACATGTCCCAACATGCAGTTGAGATTTATGGTTTTAGAGCAAGTTCTGCAAGACAGTAGAGGAGGGGACTGGGAGGCCCGGCTTGAGTATAAGGAGCTGTTGTGGCAACTCAAACTAAATGCCACAAAACCCCCAGGCCTGAATGACAGTGTCAGCATTGCTAGTGTCCTTAAATTAAGAAGGGCCAAATTATAAATTATAAAATTAAAATTCACAAAACTACAGTTTTTATGGCTGAGTCTATTTTACACAACAGATAGTTTTATCTATTTATTATCTAACAAATTTCACCACTTTTTGTAGGCATTTTTTGCACAAAGTGTATTGAACACACACACTGTGATTTTATAGGTTCTATTTATTTATTTACCCATTTTAACATAGATTTTCTAAAAAGATTTCCAGGATTGATTAATGATGTATCAATGTTTTTTAATGTTTTTTAATGTTGATTAATGGTTCTTAATGCTTTTTAACATTTTACTGTTCCACAGAAGTGTTTTTATCATTGCATGGCTTACAATTTTTTAAAAGCATGGCTCAGTGGTTCTGTTTGCACTAGGTTACTAATTAACAATGTATTTGCCTATTAATTTATTTGCCTATCAATTAAGCTGTTAACACATTTGATCATGTGATATTATTACTTGTAGTATATAAACGTGTTTTTGTGAGTGCAAACTCATCTTGAAAAAGCCTGGTACTGATCCAGGCGAAAGCGCTTGATCTCATATGTTTTTTGTCTTTTATTTTGAATAAATTTGGCAGTGAGCTACAGTTGAACTGGTTCGCCTTTCTCCTTTGCTCTGGATTTTGATATTCATATAATTAATATAACTGGGTGTGGAGGGTGCAGTGGGCTTGAAAAAAATTAGTATTTTTTGTTGTTTTTGGTAATTTTAGATTTGATCTAAGACAAATGCATTTTTTATTCACATACCTGATATATATATATATATATATATATATATATATATATATATAGATATATATATATATATATATATATATATATATATATATATACCTCGCAGTTAGATGTTGCCCGTTCGATTCTCAGTTAGAGCGTCTTCTGTGTGGCGACATTTGTGAATGGGCATTCCTTCATTGAAGGTTGTGTGTTAGGCCCGGCAAGCCAGCACGTAAGAATCTACTGACAATCATTAGCGGACCGGAGTTCCGCTGTGGCGACCCTTAACTGGAAAAAGCTGAAAGACACAAACAAACATATATATATATATAGACACATAACACAAATATCTTACACCTACCTATCTTTCTGTGTATGTACATGCATCTATATATATATATATATATATATATATATATATATATATATATATACACACATATATATATATATATATATATATATATATATATATATATATATATATATATGGTTTACTATTGAAACTGCATCTATCAATTGGATTTACAGTTGAACCAATATCTTGAAAATTGCAATAGTGATCAAGCAAGTAACTTGAAACTGAATACATCAACTCCCATAGTTCGATGTATTTGACATAGCAGGAGGTGACATCAGTCACCCAAGCATGTACAGTAATGTACAGTGAAACTTAATAGTCAATGTTACATCACTTTTACTAATTTTTCAGGGGTTCAAGCCCCCCTTCACCCCCCATGTGGGGGTTGTGCCCCACATATCCCTGCAAATTATATATTCCAACTCTGAGATCATACTACAGTGAGGAAATGGGTTAATTCCCTGCTCCTCACTGAACCGTGATCCCCACTCAAAATTTGAAACTCAAATACTCGACTTACACTACCCATGCAATGTAGTGTATTCATTTTATCTGGGTTCAGAAAACTGCCTCTTGGAAAACTGCAAGTCAAAATTGTCTCTCTCAATCGGCTGCAGTTCGCAAATGTAATTGTAAACCTATATATATATATATATATATATATATATATATATATATATATATATGAATATGGATTCATTTCAAAAGACCGATAGCCCATTATGTTGAATTTCAAAAGACTGAGACAAAAATCCTGAAAATTCAAAAGACTGAAACTCAAAATATACAATCTTAGAATACTGGAAACATACAGGATACCAACACTTACTATATTCCAGCAGAAGTAGATACAGAAACAAATACAAGACAACCATATTACTTTTCTCCAAGTATAAGCAGGGGGGCAAGCCCCCTCTGCACCCCCCACATACCCTGCTAATAAAATATATCAATTCCAAGATCGCACTTCACTACACTAACATGTGTCAGATATATGGGACAACCAAAGACTTGTTATTTCGATGGAAGTATGAATTATCTTGTTAGTGAATGTGAAACTATTAGGTGTAATCAGTGTGGGAAGAATGGCCATATGACAAATAAATGAGTGAAAAAGTGTGGCTTTTGTTATCAAGAAGTACTTTTCATTTTATTGTTGAAAATGAGAAGAGGAAAATGTTAATAAAGGTAATGTGGAAATACATGACTGTGAAGAAAATAAGAAAGAACTAGAAATCAGAGAAGGGACAAAAAAAGAAAGGAATGATGCTAATGGTAAGGGGGGACAGGTGATAGAAGATGATATATGGATAAAACAACTGATGATCTGGACAGTTTAAGTCAGAGGTAGAAGAAGAAGATGTGCATTTTGAATGAAAAAAGTATGATTGGAATTACAGTAAGGGTACAGAAAGGAAAATGTAAAATATTTTCTCCAAAAAATGAAAAGAAGGGAAAGAGTAATGTGTTTTTTTTCAGTTAATGTTAATAATTTAATTAACATGGGATTAGAAATGGAGTAAACATTATGAAGCTGAGTTAATTTACTTATTACACATGAGAGTTATTATTGAGTAAGATATAGTACAATTTTGAACATGTTGTTGTTTAAATAAGAAATAAAAGTATTAGATTTCTTTATTTTAGTTGGAGATAGAGGAACAGTTATTGATGCAAGAAGAGGTGCTGAGCTTTTTGGACTAATTGTGATTTATGCCCCAATGGTGATGGTACACAGGGTGAAATTATTTAAATATTTGAACACATATTTCACATATTATATGGATATTCTTATGGATGACTTAAATTGTAGCAGCAGGAGGGAAATTCCAAAGGTTTGGATGTACGTCAGGAAACTAAGAGAATTAGTGAATCGTAAGATAAAGCTTTGGTCTAAATGTGAGCATACTTATAAGGAGGGAAATAAAGAAACATACGTTTTTCTGATGTAGATTTTTTTTTTGCTATTTCTTTAGACCATAAACCTGTTTGCTTGGAATCCAGTAAAAAATAATTTTATTGTTTAATGAAATGGTTTAAAAGGGGTACAGTTTAAAAATGTTGATCAAAACATTAATTTATAGACTGGTGGGTGGGGTTTAAAAAAATACAGACTTTTTTTATGGAAGTGGCATTGTAAAAGAGAAAGAAAGACAAGGACTACTATAATAAGATATATAAAGATATGTTGAATAATCCCAAAGAAAACAGTAAACTTGTTTTATTAAAGAAAAATAAATATTTAATGAGAATGAAAAAGATGTGCAGGTTTGTTGTTTAGGCAAATATATTTTTTGCGGGATAGGAAAGAAGTGGTATCGCCTTATCTAGCTAAAGTAGTTAAGGGAGACACAGGTTTCATGAGAGAAATGAGAGCTGATAATAGTGATATAAAATATAATCAGCATGAGATTATAGAAATTGTAGAAAATTTTATTAGGAATTTATGTAAAAATAAAGGTGTTAAAAGTTGTTTAAAGAAAAAATTAAATATATAGAAAAAGTTGATTTTATTGAATTAGGAATGGTATTGAGGAAGGTAAAGTGAGAATCTCTATCAGGTATAAATGGTATAAGTCATGGGGTTTATACGGCTATAAAATTTTGGCAAAAAGAGCTACTTTTAAAGGTTTATAATGAATGGTTTGTGAAAGAGCAAATCGAGGAAGAGATTTGTGAAGGTGCTAAAGGGTAAAAATGTCAAATTAAAAACTGGAGACCACTAATCTTAAATAATGCTGATTACAAGATTTGTGTGAACATTCTACAATTAGTAGATAATACCATGTTACAGGAGGTTACAGGTGAAGTTATTTTGGTATAAAAGAAAGAGAGAGAGAGAGAAAGAGAGACAGGATTTACTGTTTTAATAAGGGAGATTTTGGATAATCTTGTTAATGAAAATAATGATGTACAATTGGTTATAGAGGATTTGAAGAAAGCTTTTGACTTTGTTGAACATGCTAGTTTGTGGAATACTTTGGAAGAAAAGGGTTTAAAAAGCAAAGTACTTAATTTATTAAAGTCAGTTTATAGTCATAAAGTAGTATTGTTGATTGGTTAGTTAAATTCAGAGATTCTTTTAAAAGAGGGGTAAAGCAAAGATGTACAATGTGTAGTGTACTGTTTTGTATACTTATGAATGCAGTAAAGGAAAACTTTCAGTCGAGATGAAGTATGCTTAGTATTTTATTAAAAATGAGTATAAATTCTTTGTTTTTATCGTATGCTGTTGATTTAATATTCATTGCAAAATTAAAGAGTTTATGAAGAAACTGATGATTTATGTTATTAAACAGTTAAGGGTTGTTGGTTTAGAGTTAAGTAAAGAGAACAGTATAGATTTAGGTGAAGAAAACTATTTATGGTATTTCCTTTTGTAAAGAGGTGATTGGTATGTTGGAAGTGAAATTTGGATAAAATGATTGAATGGGCAATGAAATACTGTAACTGAAAAAATAAAAATATCAGTAATTTGTGGAAGCTATTTAAGTTATCATGTAAGAAGAAATTATATTTGATAAATTTAGTGATTATGAGAAAGATTGATTATTTGACTAAAGTTTTTAGTAACAAAGAAAATGAACTACTGGAAGCTGTTTTTTGGGTGGCTGGCTAGTTTAAATCTCATAAAGAGAGAGGTTTTGTATTTGAAAGAAGAGAATGGGGGGTTAAGTTTAATAAACACAGTAGTATGTGCAGCATGTAGGACCTTGTATAAAATGTTAAAGTTAAAGTATAGTCTGATATTCAAAGTCTTTGAAACTAAGTATAAAGATTGGTAGAACTGTAAATGAAAGATAAAAAGGGGATTTTAGAAGAGAAAATAGAATACCAAAATAAAATTAAGAGATGGGATTTGGAAATTAAATAATTGAAGGTTAATAGAAAGGAATGGTACAATTATGTGGTGGAAGTATATTATAGATTAGTCCTTGGTAGAGATTCAGTAAAATATTATTGAAACAATTATGTTAACAAAGAAAAGATGTAAAATGGCAGTTGAAAGTCAAGACTTTTATGGATTATTATTGATAAATAAGTTACCATTGAAAGCAAATATGAAGTATAAAATTTGATCACAAAGATTATATTTATTTTGTAATATGTTAGAGACTAAATAATGGGTTTTTATATAATGTGAAAGAGTTAAGAGGTTATGGAAAAGTTATTAAAGAAAGGGATTTGTATGGTATAAGATATTTTAAAAAATTAATATGAAACATATAATATACTTTTTATGAGGAGGATTTTAAAAGTTTTTGGTAGATGTAGTAAGGGTTTATTCAGTATAGTGGGAAATATCTGGACAGGAAGAATGAAAGAAGTTTGTTTAATAAAGTTTAAGATTTATCTTAAATGTTGGCAAATATTAGATTTCTGTTGTGGCAACAAGAGTAAGGGGTGATAATACATTTTTTCATATTTATGTTTATTGATGATATAAAATAGAGCAAAGATTCATAAATATGTAAATAATGTATATACTTCTACTTCTATAATTAGTTTTATAGTGTCTATAGTATAATTAAATTACCCTTACTGTTTTTCGTAGGTGCCGTAGGATTTTTTACATTCACCTGAGTTACAAGCAACTCAGGCATATGGGGCATTGGTTTAATGTATAATACAAAGGACAGCAGACTTAGGAGTGCAGCAACCCATTTCTCTGATGTGAGAATAGAACCTACAGTCTTGTACACCAAAATGTGTTATCAGTTGAACCACTGACACTGCAAATTTCCTTTAGTATGATTTTCTGTGTTCTACCCCCCACACCCTCTTTACCTAGCACAAATATTAATACTTTATTTGGAATTGTATCAGACACCTTACGAATTCTAAATTTGTCAAACCAAGTAACACAAATAATCTTTGGACCATGGAACCTACCATATATCGTACAAATATAAGGTCTTTAAAAGCTGCCATGTTTAAATTTGTCATAAGAATCAATACCACAATACAGGATAAAAAAAGTCAGCCTACTAACATGAAAGAAAATATCTTAAATAAGTGATACCAGTATCCAGTATTGACAGTTTTAGTTCAGTTGCCCAAAATTATTTCAATAAATCATATCTGTTTGACTGCTTAATATGAAAAATCCAATTAAACAAAACATATTACAGCAAAACAATATTTGTTGAACAGTTATATTTTACAGAAAAAATAGGCTGATAGATTTGTAAAAGCCATCAGTATGGCAACCATTACTGGATTTGCCAAAAATGTTATAAAAGAAGAACCCTTGAAGGTGAGCTAAATATTCAGAAAATGATGACAGGAAGTATGTTTAATTTGAGATATATGAACAGAATATTTTTAACTTGAATTATGTTAAAGGGGAGAAAATTAGGGAGAAGTTAGAGAAAAAAGTGGAAAAGAAAAGGAGAAAAGGAATATGGCTAAATGGGATGTTTTGCTTACTGAGAAGTTTGTAGCCAACTCCTGTGATGAATTTAAGGGGATCCCATCCCTTCAACTAATTGAAATCTGAATGATGCAAGACATTTACACTGTCTAATAAATAGGGACATCTTACTCCATAGGCAAAGGAGGAACTGTGTAATTAATTTATCCATGAATCAGGGCATATTGATATTTGGGCATACAGCTAGGTCTTTGGAATAGGTATTAACTGAGGTATTTTTCTTTTTGAAGAAAAGAAGGCCAGAGAAAAAAGGGTTAGACAAAGCTCAGAAGGCAAGTAATAGACCTTATCCCAAAAGTTGATAGGCCAATAAAAATAAGGATAGGAGTTTTAGTTTAGCTGCATAACAACAGTTGATCTTGGATTAGTTTGGTTATAAAACACTGGAGCCATTTTAGCTAGGACAGCAATACATGTCATATGGAGCCTTGTTTTCTATGAGAGAGCAATTAGGACAGAGTAAATGGGAAATGAGATGGGTCTTGTTGAGAACCCATGACAGCTGAGATGAGAGAGGTA
The DNA here is from genome assembly GCF_019279795.1 of Protopterus annectens. NCBI lineage: Eukaryota > Metazoa > Chordata > Ceratodontiformes > Protopteridae > Protopterus > Protopterus annectens. The sequence continues at coordinate 667,018,308 of NC_056734.1, forward strand.
AGATTTTCTGACAATACTGGAGATATGTTGATTATAAGGTCGGCTTGTAGTTTATGTAAATTTCTAAATCCCATAGTACAATCTCAATCATTTTTTTCTATGTGCGTTTTACCACTCACAAATTAACTCTATTTCTGTTGGCATGCAACCTTGGTGGACCATGTGCTACAAAGCAATAATCAATAAATTCAAACTGAATATAAAACAGTATAGACACAAAATAACAGTAGAACAGCCAGCAAATAGGCTTCAGAAAAATACTAAAATGGGGTTCAGTTAATTAAGTAATTAATAAAGCAGCAAACAACATCTTGTTTGATTGTTAAGGTAATAGTCAAAGTTAATATTTAAATATCAGAAATATACTAAACTTCAACCTTACTAATAAAAATCAATAACAATAATGCAAGTATATATTTAAATAAACGTATAGTGGCAGATAAAAGTACTAGTGAAACAGAATTAAGAGTTATGATATAAGTATTTTTTAATAGGACAAACTAAGTGTTCCCGTTCCGCACTCCTTGTTATAGGAAGCTATGCCTCAAACACATCCTTATTGATGTACTACAGGTCAGAGACTATGCCACTTCTGTGACAAGGTAAACACCTGTAGGCATCTTTCTCTGAAGACGCAATGTCAGAGTTAATATGTGGACTGGTTGGGAGAGTAGGACTTTATCTTACCTGCATGTGTATGCTGTTAGTGTTTAATATTACTGCTTTCAATGCTGATTTGTATACTGGAATCCTTTTTAAGACGTACAACCATAACTGAATTTTAACAAAGTTCATTTTCTGAATTCTATATTTAATCTCTTATTTTGTAAAATATAATTTAATCAATTGAACTATAGTTAAAATTCACTGGGTGGTTTATTCAACCCCCCCCAAAAAAAATATTACCCATTATACATGCATGTGATGTGTTAGTGAATGTTTACAGATACCCTGTTAAAGACACATGTCTGGGCCTGAACAAGTTCTATCTGTCGAATTCAATGCTCTCGCTCCTTTGCAAATCTGTACAACATAAGATGTCATTGGCCAATAAACGAATGAATGATTGAATGAATTTAATCATAAATGAATGAATGGTTGAATGACTGAATGAATGAGTAAATGAATAAATAAGGGAATGATTGCATGACTGAATATTGCAATTCATGAGTGAATGAATGAATGAATGAATAAATGATTGACTGAGTAAAGCTACAAACAGTGCATTTTACAAAAATCAGTCATTGTTGTACAATATGCCAGTTTGCTCATGCACAGTTTATTTATGAAATTAGGCGGACAACATTATTTCACTGTAAGAATAAACTGGCTTATCTGAATTACAGATGAAATTTAACCAAAAATATGTATTCTACAGGCATCAGATAATACATAAAATAACTAACTGCATATATCATTCTGCTGTTAAAAGTTTATCTGGATCCTAGAACTGATTAAAAGAACATGATTCTATATTTTTGAAGCAGGAGTATTTTTACATTCAGTTGTAAATGAAATGTCAGGTATTTATGTTAAATATTTGAATTCTGATTTGGCTTTTAAAACTTGCATCCTGAGTGTTTATGGCAGTTAAAAACAGGTTAGAACTGTGATTTTTAGCCTGACAAGGCTTTTGTAAAATGAAAGTAAATTCCCTATATAGTTCCAGTTTTTCTAGATTCCTAAAATGGAGAACTCAGGTAGGTTACTTCCAGTATACTCACCCTATCCATTATTTTACTGACACAATCAGATAAGACATGACCTCTCTGTGATGAATCCCCTCTGTCTTAGACTATATGCCCCCTGACCCTTTAAGAATGCAGTAATTACTTCCTTTATACATGATTCTATCAGTTTTCATCCATTAAAGGCAGATTGAATAGACCACATGCTTCTGTGTTTCCCTTTCACATCTTACTGAACTGGATTTACACTTGTATCTTCTAATTTTTGAAGTAGTAACAATCATCTCTTGAGTTTTTAAAGACAGAAATCAAAGTTGTTACTAGTTGCATACACAGTCCATTAGGAATTTTTGACTGAATCCACCTGGACTTCATCCCTTTCTTCCTTTACATTTGAACATTCATTCAAAAACTGTTGTGTTATGTTCTTTTGCAAACATAAGGATATTGGTTACCCTTCCAGAGTGTATTTAAAATTTACATTAGCTACAGCTGCATCTAATTTCAAATACCGAACCAAAATGCCTGCATAATATATGCAGCATAAGCCTTAGTATGCTTTCTTTGAATTTTTAATCTACCTAATGCATCTACAGATAGAGCTTCAACCTTACATAAGAGTGTTTAATGTGTGTGTGTGTGTGTGTGTGTGTGTGTGTGTGTGTGTGTGTGTGTGTGTGTGTAAGATATATTTTTTTCTGTACTTCAGTTGTTGTAATTACCCTCCTTGCTTCTTTCTGTTTTATCTGACAGTATCACCCTTCTCTCCTTACCTCCACCCATATAGCCATATATATTTTTCATATATATTTTTTATAGTGTCTGAATGCTGTCTCTCTTTTACATCCTCTGTCTTGATAATACAACCACTGAAGTCACTTGTCATAGCATATTGTTAGGGGTGATACTGGATGATAAACTTACATTCGACCTACATATACAAAATTGCATAAGAAAAACTCATCAAAAATTAGATCTGCTTTACAGAGCCAAAAACTCTCTGACCAACACAACTAAAACTACATTTCCCAGTACTTGTCTCCTCCCCACACTTCTTTATGACACTCCCATCCTTACTAACCTCCAGGCTTCATAAAAATTAAAACTTGTACAATGCTATAACACAGTTGCTAAATTTGTAGCAAATTCCCCTTTCATAACTCACCACTGTATAGTACTAAAAAGCTTATATTCATTAGAACTACCCCATCAATTAACATATACACAGCTTCTTACCACCTATAAAATTATCCAGAATCGATCTGCCTTACCAGCACTAAAAAACATTCTACACTATGTTCCCAGTTGGTGTCTGAGATCCAGAGACCAAAAACTCCTGTGTGTCTACAAACCTATCAGATCTGCTTGGCATTGTCTGTACCTGTACAAGCTTACTAAGGCCTGGAACTACTTACCTGTATCCATCAGGTCAATACCCTCCCTACCTCTGTACCTGTATGAGGTTACTAAGGCCTGTAACTCCTTACCTGCATCCATCAGGTCAATACACTCCCTCCCACCTTTTAAAGCCACTCTGAAAGACTTCCTAGCTAAAATCTGTCTCTGTTCTTGCACAAAACCAGGATAAACTATATCCCTAAATGTGAACGAGTACCTTTTCATTCCTTCTACCTCCTTACTCTTCCTTTTTCACTTACTTTGTTAATGCTATCAAATTATCTTTCCTGACTTTCTCTCTAAATATACCATAAACCTGTTTTTCCCTCATTTCATATTGCAATTCCTGTTTGTATTAGATGAATTTACCTTTAATTTCTCTAAAAACTGTCTAAAATGTCTATAAATGATTGCCATATAACTTGTATCAATTCTTAACCAATGCTTTATATTATCACTAATTTGTTATAATTATTTAAAATGCAGATTTTTTTTGTTTTATTTTTGAAGATTGTAAAGTTATTGTTCTTAAAATGATTTGTAATAATTTGAAGCTTTTCTCCCCAGGCCTCTCCTGAAAATGTGTTTCTACCTAGTCAGACTTTCCTGGTAATAAAATGTCAATAAATAAATTCTACTACTCTTTCAGATACCACAGTGTCCATTCCGCTGCTTTACTGAGTTATTTTATTTAAAAACATTAGTGCTGCATAATGGTAGTTTTCCGAAAGATCAAGGTTCAAGTTTCAGCAGAAGCAACTACTTCTTTATCTGCATTTGTGTCAAACTCTTGAAGCATCCCACACTGAGTGTGTTTTGAAAGCCAAGATGTAAACAACCCCACATATATGTTAGACCATTGTAAGAGCACAGATGTTTGATCATGATACCATACCTCGTAACTTCTAAAGAATTCTGGGCAAAGCCAAAAAGAAGGGAGGGGACAAAGGCACAAATCAGGTACAGATTTACTGCTTTTATAAACTTAGAAAGTTGCTAGAATAATATGATTTTCATTAGCAAGCATTTTCTGAAGAACCCGAAGACTGAAACTGAAATGTCTGTCATTATTTATTGACTTCAGTCCTCAGTGATCTGCCAAAAAAGCTCAAATGCTATGAAGAACATGCCAAAGATATGAGGCAAAATCTGGACATTTTGTGAAACCTAGGGAGTAAAGAGTTATACATGATACCATGTTCCATTGAATCAAATGCAAGCAAGTCATTCAAAAAAGACCAAGATCAAATATAAGAAATGATCTCTCACAACTCAGAGGTACTTGACCATCTGAAGATGGCAGTGTTACTACTTCATTAATTTATTTATTTAAGCATTTTAATTGGGTAGGTGGACTGGTCCAGAGGTCCTTTTCAGCTATGTCCTGAGCAATGAAGACAAGACAAGACAGAATGAGTATATTGCAAATAACATTCAAAACCAAAAATGACTAAATATTACAATCGAAGAGAGTAGGTACACATTATTCTGTCTAATATATTATAATATGATATGCAGCAAAGGTGTATCGTAGTTCTCATTGATACTAAAGGTAAGGAAACAGAAGTCAATAGAAGGAACACACAATACAATCAATGGCTGGCAGAGCAAGCTAAGGCAGCTACCAGGTCAAGATGCAGTAAATAGTATATAACTAAAGCTGATGAGACATTTAAGATCAATAGGTGAAATTTTAGAAACAGAACCAGCATTTAGGGGTTTATCAGGAGAAGTAATTTTACATATTTCATTTAGGCCTAAAGCAGTTGTATCCATTGTTGTAGCCACTGGTGGTAAATTATCTGCCTGTGAATGATTCTTTCTACTAGTTAACTATTAATCTAAGTTACACTTGTTTTCCAAAAATAGATGGTCTATAAGAGCTCTCTTGAAAGGCAGAAACTTGTCTATTGCCCTAATGTCTTATTCCATAATGCTGGCACTAACTTTAAAAAGGTTCTTTCACATGCGGCAAGTGTGATGGGTGGCCTCTGCAATAACAAACTCTTGTTATTTCTTAGACAATATGCTTGGTCCTGAAAATGCAGTCTAGCAAATAATGGGAGACAGTAGTTTATTTATTTATTATTTGTTAACCGTGTTATTCACACTAGGCTAGTGCCCTCTTTTCAGGGGAGCCCTGAGGTGGTATTTATTTTATGAGGGAAAATTTGGCCAGGGAACTTCTATTTTTTAATAGGTGCCAAAGGAAATGCTATATTCACCTAAACTACCAATTCAGGCAGATGGGGCTTTGGTTTAACATCTCATCCAAAGAATGACACACTCATGAGAGCAGCACATCTGTTACACTGCACTGTAGTGTCAGCAATCCATTTACCTGGTATGAGAATAGAACCCAGAGCCCTCTGCACCAAAGGCAAGTGTGATACCTGTTGCACTAGGCACACTGCTGTAACATAGCAGTTTGTAAGACAAGGAGTTAATGGCCCCAGAAGTGACAAGGCCCCACCTTTTACAGTTGAGAGGGATGAAGCGGTGTTGTTGATTATTTGCTAGATTGACACATTTTAGACTCTTATTCTCAAACCAGACTGAACGGTGGTGGTGCTGCTGTAGCATTGTTGCCTTACAGTAAGACGTTGTCCTGTTCGATTCTCAGCTAGAGCATCTTCTGTGTGGAGACATGCATGAATGGGTGTACCTTCACTGAAGGTTGTGCATCAGGGTCGGCAACTCGGCATGTAAAAATCTACTGCCAATCATTAGCGGACCGAAGTTCCACTGTGACAACCCCTAACCGGGAAAAGCCAAAAGATACAACAACATTCTCAAACCAGACTGACATAGGTCAAGAATCCCATCAGATGGAAGATAAGAGTAAAGTTGTTCAGAAACCACAAATAAAAGGAAGGTTAAACACTGTAAAAAATTAGTTAAGCTGCAAAGATCTAAATACACTTATTTCAGGATAGGAGTTACCAAATCTTTATAATTTGATGGAAAGACATTTGCCTTCAAGGATGAACACAAATTCTGCTACTTTTCTGGACACAAATAAGATTCATCTAGATTAGACAGTCCAGGATCAAGACTACTGTTGGAGACCACAGAGCTGAAACTGTCTCTCTATAGCTTCTTCATAGTACAAAGAGACCCTGTTCAACAAAAGTCCCAGCATTCCATGAATGAACTAGTGCACTGTTATGTACACTATGGGATATTTATTTATTTTACATTTGTTGACCGGGCTAGTCTAACTGGATGCATGTCCATTTTCAGCAGAGGTCCGGGGAGATAAGCTCCACTTCAAAAGATTAACATAAAATGACTAACATATAAATGCATGTACAGAAATTATTTGCAGATTATTACATAACATTTCAATTGTTGAATACAAAAATTATTACAGAATATTAGATAAATTTGCTAGAAACTCTATTCTCAAGGACATTTTTTTTTTTGGATAGAATAAGGAACAGATATGAATTAGTCCATGAAAGTAAAAGTAATGGTTGAGAAATACTGTGTCAGCAGTGATGATGATAGCAATGCCATTTTTGATTAGTCTGGGTTTGTACAGGGGCATAACCAGTGTGTTTTCAGGTAAAGTTTCAATTTTTGTTTAAATAGTGATAAAGAGGACAGTAATGTCAGTTCATTTGGAAGTTGGTTCCAGTATTTTCCAACAGCATTAGAGAACAGAGAGTCACCAGAGATATTGTTGGATATACTTGCGGATACTAGTAATTTCTTGGATGAGCATAAGGTATTAAGGTTTTTATATGGGGTAAAAAGGTTTGATAGTATTGGAGTTCTAGTTGGTTGGAAGAGGGTTTTATGGGCAATGGTAAGTTGGTTATAATGGAGTTGATTTTGTAGCTCAAGCCAGCCTAGTTGTTTCAGATTATGACAGTGGTGGGTCCTGAAAGAGGAAGATGTGGCAAATCTAGCTATGTTATTATAAGAGTTTGACAGCGTGTTGAGGTTGTTTTTAGTCAGATTTGTGTATATGGATGAAGCATAGAGGAGTCTGGAGATTAAATGGGTATTGGCAACAGAAGTTCTGGCTTGTGGAGTAAGGAATGGCTTTATCCTATAAAGGGAGTCCAGTTTCCTATTTACAGTGTTTATAGTATTGTTAATGTGAGTTTCATAGGTAAGGTTGTTCTCTATTGTTATACCTAGAAGTTTAGTGGTTAGGTCTGGAGTTATAATTGTACCATTATTGGATAGGACTGAGTTTATTGGGCTGGACTTGCGGGTGGGTGTGAAGAGCAATAGTTTTGTCTTTTTGGGGTTCAAGAGGAGGCATCATTGTAAAAAACAGTTTTCTACTATAGTAAACATTTTCTGGGTTAAGGACTGTAGTTCAGATGAGGATTTAGCTGAGCAGATGATTGTAGAATCATCTGCATATTGAATACAGGTAGCTTGAGCAATTGCTAGGTGAAGGTCATTTATACAGATTGAGAATAAGAGGGGGCCAAGAATTGAGCCGTGAGGGACTCCTAGTGTAACGGGGAGATGTGAAGATAGGTTATTGTCCCAAAGCACAGCTTGTTGTCTGTTGTTAAGGTACGACTGGAACCATTGAATAATCAGTGAATCTAGGGAAAGAGATCTTAGTACATTTATAAGTAAATGGTGGTTGAGGAGAGGATGTTGTTATGTTTGTTATGCTTGATACTATCAGAGAAGGATAGGAGAGCAGTGGTAGTACTATGAAATGGTCTAAAGCCATGTTGGCAATTTGCAAGTAGATTGTTTTGCAGTAAGTGATCTAGTAGTTGTTTATGGATACATCTTTCCATTATTTTAGCTAAAGGAGAAAGTAATGTTATTGGGCGGTAGTTGGAGTGTTCATTAGAATTGCCACCTTTGTGTAGGGGGATGATATTGGAGATTTTACAGATGGCAGGAATATTTCCTTCTTTTAAGGTTCTATTTATCAGGATTGATATTGGATAGGCTATAGCTTTGGCAGCTTTTTGGAGATATTCTGCTGGTAGTTTACCGGCTGATGTGGTTGATGGCTTAAGTTTTTGCAGAAGATTACAGATAACGTGAGTTGGGATTGGTTGCCAGTGGAATATAGGGAGTGAATTTGTTGCAGAATTTGGGTGACTAGAATCCTGAGTTGTTATTTGATTGGCCAGTGATTGGATGGCCTCTGTGAAGAAGGTATTAATGGTGTTTGCTGTTTGTTTGGGATGTTTGGGGTTGGCTCCTGTAGAGGGTCGTTTAGTGGAGTGACCAGGGTGAAGAAGTTTGTTAATGATGGCCCAGAACTTTTGTGGATTTCTTTGGTTTGTTTGCTGGAGATGACAGTAAAAGTTGTTTTTGTCCAAGAGAATGGCTTTTTTGTATCATTTCTCGTTTGTTTAAATTTAAGTTGGTCTCCGGTTTGCTTAGTATATCTCCATAGAGCCCAGAATTTGTTACTAAGTAGGATTTTCTGTCTGGTTTCCTTAGTGAGCCATGGGGCTGGCTTAGACTTAGTTCTGATAGTACGCTCAGGTGCATGATAGTCTAGGATTGTTAAGAATTTTGAATTAAAGTAATTCACTGCATCGTCTAGAGGGAGGTGTTTTATGGGTGTCCAATCACATGCTCTAAGTTCACTTTGGAAATAGTCAGGATTAAAGTTTTTATTGGTTCTAATTGTTCTAAGAATGGTTGGGTTAGGAGTAGTTGTCGTATGCCTAATGATAAAAATGAGTGAGTGGTCACTTACATCTGCAGGAAGGGTTCCAGCCTTATACATTTGTTGGTGATTGTTTATGAGTATCCAATCTAATATACTCTCTTTATTATTGGGCTTTTTAATTCTGGTTGGGAAGTTGATCATTTATGAAAATCCATGTAAGTTAATATGTGAAGTTGGCTGATTATGTGTGCAAGTTTTCCAATCAATATTAAAGTCTCCTAGAATTATAGTCTCTTGAGGGAAAGATGAAGATAATCCAGCGAGGGTGTCTTCAAGGATACAGGTATTATTACCAGGAGGTAGATAGATACAGATGATGATTATTGATTTACTAGCATTGAGATGAAGTTTGGTGGCAAGGATTTCTACAATATTATGCAGAGTTAGATGGAAGTCTAGTGTGAAGATTTGTAACCCTTTTTTAAAGAGTATAGCAACTCCCCCTTCCTTTTTGATTTTGCGGTCTGCTCTTAGGATATTGTAACCAGGTGGTAAGATTTCATTATCAGTAGTTAAGGGTTTTAACCATGTTTCTAACAATCATAGTATGTCAAAAGAGTAGACATCCAGGAGAGCATGGAGGTAGGCAGCTTTGTTATTTAGGCTACGTATATTAAGGTGAGCTATAGAAAACTAATTAGGAAGTCTAGGTGGGATAAGATTTGAGTGATTAGGGCTTTGGAGTTCAATATTATTAGAGTGTTTTGGGCCAGGGTTGGGATGTGGTGGTGGGTGATATGAGGGAATAGCCTGACTCTGGAAAGTATTACTGAAAAAAAATCATACAGATTTTGTGGTTAAAAAAACATTTTATGCAGCAATATGGTCTGGGTTTTGCAAATTTCATTCACCAGAAAAAATGATTGATTAGATGCCGCATATATCTCACTGCAGGATTTCTAAGTGTCTAGCCACATGATGTTTATCCACTCTAAACTTATCCACAGTCAACAGGTGTCTCCTCACCCTGTGACACCCAAAGTGTATGTATCTCTTATAGGTCTTGGCCAAACCAGGGCTCATGTTCCATAACAAGTATGAGGCAAACATGGTCTAGGCCAACCAGATCCAATTAGCTACAGGCAGCCAGCATGTAGGCCTTAACTAGTAACATAGAATCATACTATTCAATACTAATGTCATGAACTTTAATCACACTTTGACTTAGGAATGGGATCCATTCCCGTCATGGTATTAGCAACCCAAAAGTCTTGGAGAAATTAAACAGATTGTATCTCAAGGATATAATAAAAACAAGAAAAAGAGAAACTTTTAGTATCTCTGTAGATAAGATAAGATGACAAACTCAGTGAGGCCAACATCTTGAAGTAAGTTATGTAATACTATGACTGTTATGCAGGTTCCACGACATGTTTTAATGCAACAAGGCCAAGCTGGAGGATCAATTCCAGACAGGATTAATGCTCAGAATGAGCAAGCATTAATCAATAACTGCTTCAAGGAGTGATTCTTGGATAAACCATAGGTTTACATCTACATGGATTATATTAAATAAGGGAAAGTGGTAACCAGTGGAGAAGACACTTCTTCTTTCGGCTTTTCCCGGTTAGGGGTTGCCACAGCAGATCACTGTCCACTCATGATTGGCAGTGGAGTTTTACAGTGTCGAGATGCCAGCCTGGCACCCAGCCTTCTACAGAAGGCACACACACATGCCTAGAGCCAATTTAGTGTGTCCAATCCACCAAAAGCATGTATTTGGGATGTGGGAGGAAACTGGAGCACCCGGAGGAAACCCACGTGACCACAGGGAGGACATGCAGACTCCACACAGAAGGCACCCCAGCTGAGGATCGAACTGGAGAATCTCTTGCTGTGAGGTGGCTACGCTAACCGCTGCACCAAGACACTACTATTCTCCAAACAACTGCATACAATGTAATTAAATGGGTTTATCATAAAAACATATTAGTCAATGTTAACAGAACAATGTTAATACTTTTTGGTACTTTTGTGGTGGATGTAGTTATTCAGTCAAGAACATGAAATTAGAAAGGCTGCCTACTGTTGCAGCATGTATTACAGAGCTAAGAAACTGGAGCTCAAAAATGTAATTTCCATAAATGATTCATTAAACCACATAGCAAAAAGGCATTGACCCTACTTTTCACAAGAATAATTTGCTCTGTGCTTGAATACACCTGATCAGTATGACATCCTTAGAAAAATATCTTTAAGTAATTGGCTTGGGAAATTGCAGAAAAGCTAATTAATATAAATAGGGAATAACTGTTTTTTTTCTAGAAACACTGTAATGGCCTTTCTCCATTGCTGAGCTGCCTCAGACAAAAAAATAATAGAAATGTAGATTGGACCTGCCATATGGAATAACATCCACCCTGATTTAAGAGAAATACTCAAGGACTTCAAAATGTGTCTGTCTCTCTGAACAACTGCATAATAACTCTGCATCTAAATGATTTACAGACAAATGCTAGCTTGTGCACTATCATCTACTACTTGGCCAACCTCTACAACAAAAGTTTTTCATCTTCCTGTGCAGTTAGGATTCACCACCTACGTTTACTTTATTTCATTATTTATTCTAGCAACCCATTGTAAATATTTAATGTCATTAAAAAGTTTCCTTAAGTACAATTTGGGTTTACCATCTATCTTTACATTATGTCATGATGCATTCTAGCAACTTACTGTGAATATTTGTTTATGATTTAATCAAAACTTTTACTTAAGGTATACATTTTTTTACCCTGCTTCCTTCTTTGTCTGGGTGTACCTGGTTCATGGCTAAAAAGGGTCTTTAGACCATCCCACCTACCCAGTTATTAAACTGAAATAAAGACATAAATGCTACCTTTTGACAAAATTTCTAGCAATTCATTGTCTCTAATTACTATCAAGGTTTACTTAACATAGAGATATTTAAATTCCCATTAGGTGTTTTAAGGCTGCATAACACTTGTAGGACAAGCAACTATTTCACAATATGTTTGTAGCATTAATAACATACATAATTGTACTTGATTAGCTTCTTGTTTGTGAAATGCAGTACACCGAACACAGCAGATTCATACCTAGTAAAACCTCTTTGTTTCAGTGTCAGTACCTCTCTGTTACACCTATATGTGTACTGATTATCATTCACAGTCATTATTATAATATATTGCATATTGACTATATAGCTGTGGAAGCTGTAATGCAAATAGTATAGTGGTACAGTGAAGGACAAAATTATATGACTGATAGATAACTCACTGAAAATGATATATTAATTAATATATTTTGTACACTCTGTCCATTGAGTGACATATATTCAGGACACTACAGCTTAGTCAGTTTGGTCTATGTAAATTGCCATGGACTCATGTAGCAGTGCTGTCAGACTGGATAGCTCCCAGGAAGGAAAATGTAGTGTGTCTTTCAGAGTGGGGCAAATTATAGTAAATGGGGTTCAAAGCAAAGAGGTATAAAGTAATGTACCTCAGGTGAAATAATTTACAGTAGAAGTAATGTAATGTGTGGATTACTGCTAGATAGTGCAAGATAAGGACTTGGGAATGTAAGGACCTCTAGACTGAATCACTCCAAGAAATATGTTATATAAGTGAAGGCCAACAAAATGCTTAAGTGCATAAACACAGTAGAGCATTTCAGGGAAGCAAAGCCATTTCTCACTTTAGAAAGCACTAGAATGACCACATCTGATATACTGCCTGTACCTTTTGATTACTTCCATGGAGAAGACAGGCTGACCAGATGACAGTCTGCAGAGACAGGTAACAGTGATGACAGATGGCTTAGTCGTCCGAAAATAATGACAAGACTGGAATTATATGCCTTGTATAAAAGAAGAGGGGATATGACTGGAGTATTTATAATAGTCAGGGGGCAGGATAAAACTTTAAAACTAGGAGTAAAACAGAGCCGGAAAAGTCAGAAAAGGCAGACTCATGGAGTTAAGTTCACTGCAGACATGAGGTCTTATTTCAAAGATAGGCTGCTGAACAAACAAAAATAATGCTTTTTTCTCTTGAGGTACTATAACATACAATAAAATGTTTAAGGTTTCAAGGTTGTATGGGATAAGGTAGGGAGGGAAGCTAAGATAGAAGTGGTGGGTAACTAGCTGAAACATAGACAGATACAAAAGACCAGAGAAAACAACCCAGGGAGAAATATCCATCCACTGTGTAAGGGGTGTACACTGTCAACAAAGTGGCTATAACTGGTGGTAGGGGTGGTGTGTCTCTTATGGATGAAAGTATCTTATGTCACTTGATCGATCCTGAAAAGCCCGCCTTAGTGACAACAGTCTTCAAACTAGCATTATGGACAGCTGGACCATCTTTATTTCTCCTGCCCACTTGGGACTCTTGAGCCAGTGTAGCAATTCCCTTATGTACACCGATAACCCTCTACTAATAACTTACTCTAGTACAGAGTGTGAGAGATGTATCTACACCAAGAATCTTGAATCCATGCTCTCTTGCACTCAAAACAGTAACAAGGAAGAGGTTATCAACCCACCCACCTCTACACATGCACATTGTACCACTACTCATACACATCTAACACAAAAATCAGCATACACGGAGGTTCTCTCAAAAAACCTACCAAGACATCAGAGATCTCCAAAACACAACACTGCTACAAATAACACAGCTCCCACAGCACCCATGACACACAAAAACACCAGTGTCTCACCTACCAATCCTGTAAAGCATAACACTCAAAAAACAAATTTTCTAGTCAATGACGACTCAATATAGAGACACAAGGATGTCCCACTCATCAGGATGGACAAGGAGAAAGTTACAATCAACTTCCTGTCTGGTGCCAGGATTCATCAGATCATGCATGCATTCAGGTCTCTCAGCAACAAGTACCATTATGATGCTGTCATAGTTTATGTTGGAGTGAACAACCTGAGATGTACCTCACTGCACTATATGAAGAGAGACATGATTGAGCTCTCTAAGTATGTGTCCCAAGCAGGTATGTCCTTAGCCTTGAGCAGTATACTAACCTCACCTAGAATGATGCCACAGTATGAACACAAAATTATCGATTTCAATGATTGGCTTAGTTTTTGGTGTCATTCAAAGGGGATCCTGTTCTTGTCAGCCTGGGAAGCCAAGGTCAACAAACCTTACTGCTTTGCCAGAGACGGTTTCCACCTGGCTCCTCTAGGCATTCAGCTGCTGGCAAGGCTCTTATCTCCCCTATAGTGCCTTTTTTAGGCAAGGTCTCGAAAGCAAACTTACTGATGTGATATTTGCCAGTCATAACAAAATAAGGATCATGATGCTAAACGCTAGGAGTTTAAACCAAAAACTACACACCCTAGAAGCACTACTATCTCTGGAAGATGCAGGTGCCTGTGAAGTCACAGAAACCTGGTTCAAGGCATGAGAGGGAACCCCGGCCTTGCAAAGCCACAATGCCTTCCACACCTTCAGACTGCAAAATAAATGTGTGTGAACCAAAAGAGGCAGTGTTTCTATCTATATTAGAGATAAATTTACCTCCCATCTAGTAGACTGGAAAACTTCACGGAGTTACTCCAAGTTCAGGTTATAGTGGGTAAGACACCCATTCAAGTCATAGCCAGTTATAGATTGTCATCTATGGGTTATGACAAGCAAAAAGCCTACTTGACCAAACTGGAGACAATCCAAATATTACTGAACGCTCTGGTTATGGGAGATTTAAATTATCCCACCATCATCTGGGAAATCTACCCTAGCCCTAATTTACTAGCGCAAAAGTTCCTTGACTTTGTTAACTCAAATGCCCCTGGAACAAATCGTTCCTACCCTGACAAGAGGAACAGGCATACTAGATCTGATCCTGACTAACATGTCAAACAGATGCACTACTGCAACTGTCAGACCCTCATTAGTTAATTCTGACTACAAATCAGTCATCTACAAGCTGACACTAGCACCCAAACTCAAAAAGGGTGAAATCAGACTGAAAAAATTCACCAAATCAAATTTTACCCTCCTAGGTGAAGGTATAAATGCTTTCCATGCCCCACCCCTAGTTGGATGTGGTAACTACACCGGAGTTTACACTAAACCCCTCCACAATCAGTTGCATAAGTGTATAGACTCGGCTGTACCAGAAAGCATCAAAGCCAAAGGCCCAAGTAAAAACAAGCTGCCATGGTGGACATTCAGCATCAACAGACTTTACAATAAATGCAAAATGTTGCTATCCAAGAAAACAAAGGTGAGACCCCAGCAATAGAGAAGCACCCTTCTCAGCCTAAACAGGCAAATAAGGCAACTTGTTAAATCTTCTAAGAGCTTCTTGAAAAAAACTTAGCAAGCACGATCAAGGATAACCATAAGGCGTTTTAAAGCTATGTATGTAGCCTAAAAGGTAGGACCCAGGCATGTGCAGAACTAGTAACCAATGGTATCACACAAACTGATCCCACAGAGATATCAAACTTGCTAGCAAATAGGTTTGGTGAAAATTTCACTCCCTTATCCCTTCAAAACCTATCACTAAGCCTCCCCCAAACTCCCTCAACCCTACATATCTGAAGAATAAGTCATCAAATCCTTGTCCAAGGCAAAAACACAGCCTCTGTGAGACCAGATGGCATCCCAGGCTGTCTTCTAAATAGGCTAAAACAAGAACTAGCTTCACCATTAAATACCATTTTCAATTATAGTCTAGCCACAGGCTTTGTTTCTGTGGAATGGAGAACAGCAACAGTTATTTCACTCCAAAAAAGTGGCTTAGCAACAGACCTGGGGAATTACGGACCCATAAGCCTGACCAGCCTCATCTGTAAGGCCATGGAACGTGTCATTATGGACCCATAAATAAAGACATAGGCAACCTCCAAACCCTGGATCCTACCCAATTCGGCTTCATCAAAGGCAGATCCTGCCTGTAAATCTGGTGGATTTTTTCGAAAATGTGACCAGGGCAATTGATAAGGGACACATTTATCTCCCAGTGACTGACACATCTTTGGAATAGCCTACTGATTCATGTGAAACAGAGCACCTCTATGACACTGCTCAAGAGGAACCTGGACAAGTTGACGGGGCACTTTAAATTCTTACTGGGAATAGCTCCCATAAGCCTCCTGGACATGGGTAGCCATTACTAAATGTATTCTTAGGTATTAACTTACATTTCTATGGTATTACATTGGTATGAAACAGCTAGGCGTTAAATGACCTCCAGGTTGATAACCTAGTAATCTCCTATGATCCTATGATGCTAAGTCATAGGATTTTAGATGGTCTGAGGTTTATCTTAGAACTTTTTTCAATCCTTTTGGTCCAGTGATGGCCTGTATAAAAATCATGTGTAAAGAAAGAGATACAGGTGTACTTTATTTCAGGAAAACATATGTTCTATCCAAAGGTTAATGTTCAAACTGTCAAACTAGTAGTACTCAATAAAATGGAAATACAAATACTTGGAAACATATAAAAATCCTATCCTGGAATAGTACTTGCATATGCTTGGAAGTATGTAAAAATCCTATCCTGGAATAGTACTTGCTGCCCCCCACAAAAAAACGTAGCTACCCCCTGTGTGCCTCTCTGGTGTTAAATTTAGATGAAAGTAAAAGCACAAATGCCACAAGAATATGTTTTATAGTTAATGGACTAGGAGAAGAATTTAGAGCACCTGAATAAAACAAACACAGAGACAAGAAGACAAGGAGTACACACAGAATTCACACAGAAAGAATCACAACCAAAAACCCAATTATATAATTAATCACTGTGAAATAGCAAACCAACTAGCTATACCACCTCACCAATGATAAATTGCTATCACACACCCTGCCCAAACTGCAACAAACAGCCATTTATTGTGACAATACTAACATTTGGCCATTATGGAAACTGTAACAAATTTTGGCAATCTTTTTTTATTAGATACTCTTCAAATTCCCAACATTCATCCACAGATTGTCTATGTATCCATTAGATAAGAGACGTTTTAATTGTGTACACCTTGTATGTCTGATTGTATTAAAATGGTCACAGTAAAGTACTCCAACTTTCTTTACACAAATGCGTATTAGTTCAGGAAAGACAGAATAATGACAGCTTAACATGAACAAATGAAATCAGTATCAGTCACTTGTATTCACTGACAGCCTCTCCGAAGAAATTAATGCCAAATTTGTTGACTGCACACTCTTCAGATGTCTAATTGTGATATGAAATAATGGCCACAGCAATGAATTTTAAATTTTGTTTTACACAAACAGAGGCCATAATAAAGTATTACAATTGTTTAATACAAAGAGAGAATAATGAATGTTTAACATTAACAAATGATAGCTGAGAGACAGTCACTGTCATTCATATCATGTCTCTGTATCCAGCAATTATAGACACTTTATTTACTGTGTTCATCTCAGAAGTTTGAGTGTGATTAAAAAAATAATAGTCACAGTAACGTAATTCAGCTTTGTTTCATAGCCTGCATAATTAGCTCTTGCCATGTGTGTTCACAGCATATATCCCAGATATTAATAGCTTACTGCACTCATTTATTTTAACCCTATACATACTCACACATGTAGATCATGTAGATGTGTACCACAGCAAATTCTATGGTGATGTATATCTCAGCTGTCTAAGTTCAAAGAATGAATAAATGCATAATTGCCACATGCATTTCAGTTTGCTGTTGCCAAAAGCATAGAGAATGCAACACATTGCAAAGCTCTCTGCATGTGTGTATCGATATACACACTCTCTCTCTTTCTCTCTCTCTCTCTCTCACACACACACACACACACACACACACACACACACACACACACGCACACACACACGACCCACACACATGAACATCAGTTATAGCCACTTGTATAACTGTGACCAAACCTCACTATTGTTAAGAATTTCACAAAATGTCCAGATTTTTGTGTCATATTGCTGTTGTGTTCCTCATAAAACTTGGGGTTTTCTGACAAATTTTTGAGGAATGCAGTCAGAATATAATGACAGGCAATTGAGTTTCAGGCTTTATTTCTTTAAGAAAATGCATACTTATGCAAAACCTGCTATTATAGAAACTTTCTACATTTATGAGATTAATTTATTTTTTATTTATTTTATTTTGCCTGCCTTTGTTGAAAAGCCTAGTCACACAAGGCCAGTGGTCTCCTTTGAGGAGATCTGAGGTGGTATTTATACTACTAGGGCAAATTTGGCCAGGGCATTGGGTAACTTCCCCCATTCTTTTCAATACATGCTGTGAGATCTTCTACATCCACCTGAGCTACCCCCTACACAGACGGCAAATTTGGCCAGGGCATTGGGTAACTTCCCCCATTCTTTTCAATACATGCTGTGAGATCTTCTACATCCACCTGAGCTACCCCCTACACAGACAGGCACTCATGCACAACCATCAACTATAAACACTTACATGATTTTAACTGCTAACTTCAGGTGACTGATAGCAGCTATAATGAATGGATGAATGAATTAATACATAAATAATTGCAGCATAATAAATTATCTTAGGTTGCTGCTGTTAAAACAGTACGCAACACCTTGCAAACTTCAACAGCATACATTTTAACCTTTTAGCTCAAGAATCAGGGTCAGAGCTAAAAGAATGAAGAATAAAAGCCTATAATCAGGGGTATATTTTTAATATTGCCCTTATATACTTAGAAAGTTGCTAGAATAACAAATTTTTCACTAACATGTGTTTTTCTGGAGGCTATAAAGTCTGAAACTCCATTGTCTGCTATTTATTTTGTGACTGCAATTCCTGCTTATTTGCCAGAAAACCACACATTTTATGAGGAACACACCAGAAGGTGAGAGGTATGCCCCCTTACACATACACACACACACACACACATACACACACACACACACACACACACACACACACACACACACACACAAACACACCTTCTTGTACCTCTACAGCTTTCCATTACTCTTTCAGTTTCAGCCTCTCTCATGTGACTTGAGGCAGCCTGAGCCAATAGGGAATGACTCCTCACTGCTTTGTACAGCAGCCCATTCAGCTTCTACTGGTGCTGTTCTCAAAATGGTAGGAGGGCCTATAATAAGGTGTAATCAGCCTATAATAAGGTGTAATCACCAAATGGATGCTGAGCTGTTTTAGATAACAGCCCAGTGATTAGAGAAAGCTAATTTCATTTTAATTTACTTAACAGAATTCTGGAGTCTACACATGCAAAGTGGTATGCAGTAAGTGGGAAGCCCCAGAAGGAAGACAGAGGAGTATTTTTCAATAAATAAATAAATCAAGTTTAATTTGCTTTTTTTGAAGGGGGCTGCTGTCCCACAACCAGTAAAGTTGCACTGATTATGTCCCTGTCATTGACTGGTTCAGGAAGATACTGCTGCCTTATGAATAATTCAAAAGAGATAAGTTCCAACAGTGGTTACTCAGATGCTGCCATTAACAGAGAGGACTATGATCAGGTCTCAGAGTATAATTAACTGGATGTAAAGAAATTCATCTTAAGAGCTGAGACAAATGTAACTCAAAAGGTGAATGTTGAAATCCAAGTTTAGAATACACAGTAATGTATTTATTATTGAAGTGATACAGCTATAATTATTTGGAGAGCATGGAATTTTATTTACTCCATGCACTATAAATTACAGAACAAAGTATGGGAATGCTTTTTATAGCCTTCAGATCTGCAAAACATATAGCATATCTTCACACAGGCAGTGGGCAGAAGTGAAGTGTCCCTCTGATGAGCTAACAGCTGTAAAATCTGTTAAAAACATCACTGTTCAACACTTTTTCTTTAAAAGTGAGACAGCTTTTGAAGACATATTACGTTCTTGCTGCTATTCTGTGGTAGCCAGAAACTGGCATCTATTATACTCTAGATCATAACAGTAATCAAACATGTTTAACAAAAGCTTGTCAGAAAAGTACCTGACAATCCTATCTTTATTCCAGTTTCGGAGCATAATTGCAGCATCCCAAGTAACATAAACTCTTTGTTTCCTTAGCATCTAGCTGGAAATGAGCTGCAAAGTAGAGAAAGAAAAATGCTGAGAAAGAATCCGTTGCATTTAACAGAGGCTTTGCTATCCAGAACATAAAATAAATAAATAGCATGTACACTGAATTATTAAGAAATGTTAGAAATGATAAACATTTTTTTCAGAATGTGAAAAAATGAGTATTACAAAAATACACTGCTTCTAATTCAGTTCCTTAAGCTGAAACTTATCTGATAGCAAGGGAAATATGTGAGTGTCAAAGCTCTAGAGATTTTGACAACAATTATATTGCATGCAGGGCTAGATCCAGCACAAGGTGACCTAGGCAGCGACCTAGGACTCAGTGCTGTGGGGGCCCAGCTTGACCTTAAAAAATTCTACTGTTCTGTACAGAAAACCAATTCTGTATCTTTAAAAACCTTGATTCACTACTCCAAACATCAGCACATTAGCTCCAGCCTTTTCAGAAATGCTGCTAAATGAGAGATTTGTTTTGCTTTCTTTATCAGCACTGAACACTTGGAAATTCAGCAGCTTTGGAAGTAAGTTTTCTGAGCAATAAATTTGTTCCTGAGACAGGGCATTACACACAGAAGGGAGGATTGTTTTTCAGGTGGGAGAGGTGTGTGTGTGTGTGTGTGTGTGTGTGTGTGTGTGTGTGTGTGTGTGTGTGTGTGTGTGTGTGTGTGTGTGTGTGGGCAAAATGCCACTGATAGAGAGGGTTGTTTAGTTAAGTGACTTGCTCACATATTCAAACCCAATACCTTATTTATAGAAGGAAGAACAATAATCCGCTCCACAAACTGCCAAACCTGCATTATTTTTTTTCCTTTGTTAAATCACCGAGGATTAAAATGAACCAATGTCAGTCATTAGAGTTTCATATTTTTGGTAGTTCACAACATACAGTACATGTTGATATAAAATCTGTTTTTATGACAAGTCATTTAGAGTAGTCCTTTTTGTCTTCAGTTTTGAAGAACATATCTTATTTTGCCTCATATTTATGCCCTATCATTGAGTAAGTCTCTTAACCAGATAGTGCTTTGAAACAACTGGATATCTGGGCTAAGCTCTTCAATGGTCTACAGGGCTGCAAGCCTAGTAAGTAGTACCTATGAACAAGAGTAGTTACAATGTAAAAGAAGGAAATTGATTCTAATGCACAGTAGCATAATCATAGGAGTCGTGTTCTTATTATTTAGCTGAAAATAAATTGGGCAGCATGAAGCCTGAGTCTAATGTTAATATTTTAACTATGAATACATTTTAAATAGGTTCGTACTAGGCTAACTGCCCTTGTGAGCCATTTTAAGCCTAGCCAATTATCCCTTGTGAGACTCAAACCCTGCACCTTGTGTTTGTAAGACAAACACCTTAACCATTAGGCCACCCTCCCAACGACTAAGAATCAAATAAATGTCTTCAACTAGTAAAACAGCTGGTGAATAAAATAGAACTAAAATAAACAACAAAATACACCAGCAGTACCACAGCAACCTAGGCTTGCCACCTTTTCAAATGCCCAAAGTGGGACAAACATCAGATTTTGCAAGGCAAAACATACCCATGGTCAGTACAAAGGACAGAATTTCACTTTTTTGCCTAAATAAACGCTTATTTTTGTAGCATTTTAGTTGCTTATTTTGTTTCTTATAACATTTAGGTGCTTCAGTAACAGAATAACTTTTTTTTTGCAACTATTACATAAAATATAGGAAATATGTTTGTCCTAAAATCTCAGGACATTTGCCATTTTTTTTCAATTTTTTTTGCAGGACACAACTGCCCAAAGAAGGACTGTCCCTCGCAAAGTGGGACAGGTGGTAACCCTACAGCAAGCACATCAACCAGATTTAATAATGTAAGCCCTTTTATGGATCTAGCTCTTCATCAGACCAAGATATTACGAATGGCAGAGTAGTGATCTAGCCACGCATAATAAAAGTGAAGGATCCCAGCATACTTTTAAATTTTAATTATAGAAATTTTAACTAATAATAAGAGAGGAGGTGACCTTAAAAATCACACTGAAGCTGCAGAACAGAAATGGATAATGTTGTTCTGTGTGGACAAACCCCCGGGTTTAAACAACAAAGTGTCCCTTAAGCCTTTTTCAAAGACTAGGCCTCTTAAGCATTAATTATATCTTATTATTTTGTTTTATTATTAGTTTATTAGTATTTTAGGAAAGGTATACTGTTCTGGTTTTTGAATGTATATTGTGATGTATTTTAGCATGTATCTTTGATATTGTGCCTTTAAATGCTTATTGACTTTAATTGATTGTACTATTTAAGCTTTTGTATGCTTGTATTCTGAGTCTGATGAAGAGGTTGATCCTTGAAAGTGCTTACATTATTAAATCTGGTTGCTGTGGTACATTTTAAATGTAGCTCATTTTTAGCAGCTGCACACACTTGAACTATTTGAACTGTTTGGGCTGCAGCAGTTTGCCTACCACTTAGTGTAGATGAATAAGACTGAGCTGTTAAAGAGCTGGTCCCTGTAGTATGTGGTTTGATTCCCTCAGCCTTCATTTGTCTTCTGTGTGATTCTGCTAAGTTTCTTCACCAGACAGTACTCCTGAGCAATTCCCGAAAAGGGACATCTGTGTGCAGTGGGCTGACCTTGGTGTTATACAGTGATTGAGTGGTTATATTATAACGTTGCCCTTTTGAATTCACGTACCCTTCACATAGGGCAGCACTGTGGTGCAGCAGTTAACGTTGCCTCGTTACTGCAAGAGGTTCTCTGTTTCAATTCTCAGGTGGGATGACTTCTGTCCTCCTTACATGGGTTTCCTCCAGGTGCTCAGGTTTCCTCCCACCTTCTAAGGACATGTAACTGGAGTGTTTCTTCCCATGTCTCCACTGAAAATGGGCTCTGTCCCAGCTGGATTTTCCAGGTAAGCAAATGTTAAATAAATAAGTAGATGTTAATTACCACTTCACTTTATGCTTTTTGAGCATGAATTCATGTTTAGTTTAATAGGCTGTCTGATGCATTTTCACTAAATGTGAGTTTCAAGAGATGAGAAGTTTACATACTGAGTCTATTTTTAATGTGAGAGTGTTTTGTATAGAAAATGGCCATCAGCCTTTTTTCTATAAAATTAGAAATAAAAGTTTTAATCCAATTGTAATAGTAAAGAATAAAATGCTATGTACATTGGCATGTGTGACTAGTGTTTATGGTAACTGGTGAGAGACAGCCAAAGTGATGGTATGGCTGCAGGGGGCCCTGAATTATTACCCTGCATAGGACCCCATTTTTCCACAATCTGGACCTGTTGACTTTGGAGTTACATGCTGCAACAAGACAACATTATTAGCCATTCAAGTATATCAGCATAAATTTTGATCAACAGTGCAAATTGTTGATCTGGATATCATCTATTTCATCTCAACTAAAAAAAAACATCAATCCATAAAGGATCAAAAAATAAATAAAACAAATGTTTTTTGTAGGGGACAAGCCCATCATCACTTGCTAATTATATATTTCAGCTCTGAGATAGTACTGCAGTGGGGAAAGGGCATATTCCCCAATCCCCACTGTACCACAATCTCTAACATAAAAAGCTGGCACTTTTTATACAGCTGATTTTCAATCAGTTGCACTGGCCCCCTCCCCTTTCAAAGAAAATACTCATGAATGAAAATCTATGTTACCCAGAAGGGATAGCTGTTCTTGATGACAGAGAAGACAAAGAAATGTAAAAGAATGAGCTGTAGGTGTTCTCTTACCATGTAAGACCCCCACCCCACAAAAAAAATAGTATGCTATATGAAGCAATATTTCAGATTTTTTTTTATAACTTGTGAGTTGTTGAACAAAACTGCTGCAGCATTTATATTGTCTGTGATTATTTCGCTTTATTCATTGTACTAAAGAATCAGTTAATTAATTAATTAATCAATTAATTAATTAATTAATTACTAAGTCTGGATTGTGTAATGTAGTCTAACTATGTTACATTTTAGAAAAAATAATTTTGCATTACCTTCTGTACAGCTTCCAGCAACTGCAAAGGGGTTGACATTTTTCAGGTCATGTAGTCTGCATTATTTGTAATGATGATCAGAGCAGTCTGATCTTCATCAGCTCTTATGCAGTCATTTTTGCATATTACTGTGATATAGTCTTCTCTACAAGATCTGATTGAAGGATTTCTGCATTTAGTTAACAATTGATACTCTGACAGTTAGTGCAGAGAACTAAATTTCAGACTTGTTAATTAGCTGCTTCCTGTGGTAAGGATACTGGGTTTGAATTACTCCATCTTCATTTACCCACTATGTCACATTGAGCGAGTCACCTAACCTGACATTACTTTGGAGCAATTGGGAATTTAGGCTAGGCTCCTTAATAGTGTCCTCGACTGGGTCCTATTCAAAAGATCAAGTCAACAAAAAGTCAAACAGCATATGGTCAAAACCAAATGATCGACTTTCCAAAATGTCAAACCTTTTGAATGGAGATTGCTGTACAGTTGGGATCAGGGAATTTACCCTTTTTTCCACTATAGTGCAATCTCATAGCTGCTAAATATAATATGCATGAGGTCTGAGAGTACAGGGGGACTTGCCCCCCTTGGAAAAATGTAGATTTTTGTTGTTTTCTGTCATTCAACTTTTCAGAAAGATAGTCATATGATTTTGATCATATGAAGTTTGACTTTCTGTTGAGTTGATCTTCTGAATGGGATCCCCTGGACTGCATGCATGATTGCATAGTAACTGTGAACCTGTTGTCTATGTTTTCAGGCCAAACCCTCTACATAACCGATCAAGTTAAGGAAATACTATGGGAATATCACCAGCAGACCATTTTTTAATGCAACATTGATAATTTCTTATTCAAGGGCAGCAAGCACTGCATTTCTAGGAGAAATGTTAAAATGTAATGTTATTTGCCAACAACAGCGTCTACATTACTCATAGCTCTCTTTAATGTGAAATTATTCAGATGAATTTTACTTCTGCAGAGATTGTGTATATGTTATTGGGTAGTTAATATTTTGTATGTTCTCATAAATACTCTTTTATTTAAACTATGCTACACATGGATGGATCTAATGGTATGATGCTAGTGATCTTTATACAATTTCATATAGTTCAGCCACAGCTACCGATAAAGAAGTATTTCTTCATGACAATAAGGAGTGTACACTGTCAACAAAGTGGCTATAACTGCTGGTAGGGGTGGTGTGTCTCTTATGGGTGAAAGTACCTTATGCTGTTATCATCTAGTTATTTTTAAATAGTCTTTAATCTGGCTTTATAG
The DNA here is from genome assembly GCF_019279795.1 of Protopterus annectens. Classification (NCBI taxonomy): domain Eukaryota; kingdom Metazoa; phylum Chordata; order Ceratodontiformes; family Protopteridae; genus Protopterus; species Protopterus annectens. Next base: position 667,043,342 of record NC_056734.1, read on the forward strand.
GATGTGTGCACACATGTGTGCATGTGTGTGTGTGTGTGTGTGTGTGTGTGTGTGTGTGTGTGTGTGTGTGTGTGTGTGTGTGTGTGTGTGTGTGTGTGTGTGTGTGCATGTGTGCGTGTGTGCGTGTGTGTGTGTGTGTGTGTGTGTGTGTGTGTGTGTGTGTGCGTTTTTCCCTGGGAAAGTAATTCATTGATCTGAATATTCATGTAAGTGATTCGATAAACAAAGGTTCGCTGGAATGAAACTTCAATAATATGATATAGACCCAGATAAAATTACTGACCCCGATGAGATGATAGAAGTTAAAAATATCATTAATCTGTCTTTCAAGAAGTAGTATGCTTTTGTGTAAAACAAACTGGAGTACCTGCTTTGGCCATTTTTGTCATAATTAAACATGTGAATTGTACACAGCTAATTTACTGGCTGTAACTGGCATATAATGTGAGCAGTTTGAATGATCTTTTTGTGCTTGAAATGGGTACTTTTATCATTATTGATTCATCCATTTTGTTTCATTGCTTAATGCAAAAAAATATTCAAAACTACAAATTTAAAATGCACTCAACTGTTGCTCTATTATACAATAAATATAATTTAAAACAATCAGGAAGGCAAATCAAAGAAAATATAATTTTACATATCATCCTCATAATGTGTAAATGCATTTTTAATTAATCTGCATTTCAATACAATTTTAATGAAGTATGTTTAAGGGGAAGACAAGTTTACTGTTGCTCATGCTAAGTCTTTTTTCAATGTGTGACTTTTTTTGTTTAGCAAATGGCCATCAGTATTTGTGCTATACCTTTTGAAATAAATTAAATCCACATCGCTTTAATCTTTGTAAAAGTCAAGAAGAAAATTGTAGAAGGGCTGCGGGGGGGGGTAGTCCATTACCCTGCTCTGGACCCCATTTGACCATGATACTGTACAAGCCTAGGTTAATTGTTTTGCTGACAATTTTTTTATTATTTTGCTGTGAATACAGTGGACAGCATGAAGTCGGAAGTTAATGCTAATATTGTTAGTGTGACTACATTTTTGCAGTCACATTGGTGTAAAATGTGTGACATAGGGCTGCATCAGTCTGTCTGGTACTTAGTGCAGATGAGTAAGGTGGTGAGCTGCTTCTGTAGTGCAGGGTTTGATTCTGTCAGTTTTCACTTGTCTACTGTATGACTGACCAAGCCACTTCACTAAATAGTGCTTCTAAGCTGCTCCTGAAAAGGGAAAACTGCATCTAGTGGCCTGTACCAAGTTGTTAGCAAATGCACTGCATATTTGCTTTTGAATTATTGCACCATTCACATAGACCCTAATTAGTGCTTCACTATATGCTGTTTGCATATGAGGCCCAGCACATGACTGGGTTGCCAGATATTTTTCCAGTAAATGTAAGTTTCAAAGCAAGAGAAGTTTACTGTTGCTCATGCTAAGTCTGTTTTTAGTGACTGAGACTGTTTTGTTTAGCAAATGGTTGTCAGTGTTCTTGTTGTAAAATTTGAAATAACACTTTTAAATGAAATCCAAATCTCTATACTCATTATAAAATTAAAAAAAAATAGCATGTGCACTGACAGGTTTGAGCAGTGTTTTACTGTAAATGAGGAGAGAAAGTCAAGTAATGAGATATTGTTTTGGCTGAAGGAGCAATCTATTATCCTGCTGAGGGCCCCATATAGCCATGATCCTGCTTTGGTTCCATGAAATGGCAGTCCTTTTTGTGTATCTATAGTGCATATGGCCTACATAACTTGCAAGCCAACTATGGCCTACATAACTTGCAAGCCAACAGGTAGCCTTGAAGCACATTGCAGGCCTTCCTCTACACAGTCTTTATTTCTGAGTGGTTGCTTAGCAATGCAATACATTTACTAAAAGATACACAAACCAGAATGCTGACAGAAAAGGCTGCATAGTCACCATTTATGGAAATAAACTTTCATTATCACTTATACTAGTAATCACGTGCATTCCTCCTCATAGATGATTATATGGAAGAGGAAGAAAGTATTTTTAGTAAAATATCGGTTTTGCCAAGTAAGACAGTTGTAGAGCTACAGTATTTCTTTTTCAGTTGGCATGGGATTTTTGGAATTCATTTCAGTACAACAACATGCTAAGATTTGTCTGGTAAGCAGATTACACTTCTAGGAACTTTGGGAATACAGTCCTGCTGGAACACTTTTTATCATATGTCATGTATAATTTTGCAATGAAGGAACCTGATTGATGGTACCATCGGTACACCTTTGAAAGTAGGCCTTATATGCATGTGCAAGTTTTGCAATGTCTCAGTGTTGTTGCACATTTTCCCCATGATTCAGTCAAATCCGTGTAGGCTCTGTGTAGAGCCTACATGGAATGTACCTATGTACATGGCTACTGTTCCCCCTTGCCAGCATGCTATGCATATTAATCATGGTGTGCTGCCAGTGGAGAACATTAGTAACAGGGATATTGAATCCATATAGGTAGAAATATAGAGGCTATCCCGTGGCTGTGTATTGTCCAGGGAATTCCTGGTCAGATGTTATGCACAGGGTGAGACTCCCTGTAATGTATGCTGCTGCTGTTGAAATGTGCTGTGCACCAATATCTTGTGTTTTAATTTTCTTATTTTTTTATTTTTTATTTTTTAATGTTCATTTGCACGGTGCATCACAGAACACAGCAGTGTCAAGCCGCGCTTAAATATAAACAGCTGACACCCACTGTTCAAAACTAGAAAGTATGTCAAAGTGCAGAGTTGTTGCCGTACAAGTAATGGATAGCTATGGTCCTTTCCTACACTCTTCCTGCACTTACTACCTGCCTTTCACTATGTTTTTCCCCCTTCTTGCACCCATTTCACCACTTTCCTATCTCTCCATTTTTATTTTCTTTAAAGATTTTTTTGTGCAACGCTGCATGACACATCCCCTATTTCTGACCCAAGATGATTGCACCTGCACACCGCTGCATTAACCTGCCATGCCACACAGATGTTAATTCAAGCAGGTGATTTAAGCAAAATATAATAACGGAAAGTCACAGCCATTAAGCGGGTTTAAGCTGAGCTGCGCATCGTGCCACATCACTCAAATTTGCTGAAAGAGTAATGGAAAAAATGGGAGTGTAACTTGGAGTGTGGCGCAAGAGTACGCCAGTAGAAAGCCAGACATGGAATAATGGGTGTAAGTGAGGGCTCTAATAGCAGGTAAATGTGCACATTTACCAGCAACATTTAGAAACAGACCTGCTAAAACATTAATGGCAACATACATGTTCATCTGGGACTCTGGTGGGGAAATACACCCATATAAAGCCATACACGTAATGATGGATGTAAAAAAAGTATGTCACAACTTGTGCACTTATATCTTGACAAATACACCTGCAGTAACAGTAACTCAGTAGCTCAGTCTATTAAATGCTGTTCATCTGATAACTTTTGCCACATACAGTCCTGGGTTCACATCCAGTGCTGTGCGGCATTTAAATTACATTATTCTGAAGCCAGCAATTAATGACTGAGTCATGCACTCTTTATCCACACAATGCATTCCAAATCAAACTTCTGCATTTCACTGATGGAAGTCATAGGCCTGCAGATAGGGGCACACTTTACAAATCCCTATAGTAGCCCTATAAGTGCATAACGTGTCAGGTCATGCATTAATATGCATTCACAGAGGATTTAAACCCAGGTAATGCAAATGAGGCCCACTAGTATCAGAGTACAGCACACAATCTTTTCATAATCACATTACAGATTAGCACAACTGCACAACTAACATACGCATAGGAAGCCCCTGCTAATAACAAGGATAGCCATCATACACATTCCAAGTGAGTACCAGACTGTAACACATGGCCTGACAGTTGCCCATATGGTTGACTTAATGTTATATGTACCCACTATGTTGCTCAAGGACGCACCAAAAATGTTGCCTACTACTCTGTTAGTGATACCCTTGCCTAACATACTTACCTTAAACACATGCCTTAACTGGAGTGGAAAAGGTAGCCTCACTCTGGCTCTGCATCTACAACAAGGCTGACACAGCTCCCACAGTTACTTCTACAGCTTGTTGTCCTCCAAAGTGTTCACACTCTCTGCCTATACCTATTACCTGCAGCAGCAGCTGCAGCCTGTAGCACACACATCTCTATGTAAAGGTTTCTGCTACAGACCTACCCTCTGCGGCAATATAGTCTCCCCATCCCAGTAATGTCCAGCACAACATATCAGAAAGGGGCCTTATACTACATGAAGGCCTTATATATTGTAAATGGTTGCATGTCATTAGCTGATGATATGCAAATCAGCTGTGTTGGCTGCAATTAACATTTCTGAACCACAGATTGGTTAAGAGGCAATCACCTGGTAATGAGAAGCATGTTAAAAAGGCAAACAGCTGGCTATGGGGAACCAGTCTGTACGAGACTTTCTTTACACAGTAAACACATTGCCAAAAACTTTATATATCTGCACATATCAACATAGGAGTATTGTACTCCATCAGGTATGTAAGCTTTTTGTTTACAACATGATGCATATGAGTGAATATATTTAGGGGCATGGGGATTGCAGCATTAAGCCTTTCTTAGAACTATGATAATGGCATGCTATTTATTTCCATATTTGTTACACCTACAGAGGCTGTACAATACATCAAGGGTTGACATTTTTTGTCAATGTGGCACGCTGGACTCGTGGGACTCTCCCTTTATGGTGGCTGTAATAGCACACTGCTATTTGTTTGGCACTGTTGTTTTGACATATTATCAGAGGGGGTTGCCCCTAAGGAACACAGCTCAATGGACTCCAGTGTTGGGTGTATGATCATACTACAGTATCTGGCATGGCGCACATGGGAATAGCTATCACTAGTATCTTAGTTGTATCCATACCTTTAGTATGTTTGCACACTGTGGAATATAACATATGTGATCAAGCAGTGGATACTGCCAGCCATTCTGTTCTTGTTATATCTCCGCATTGTATACTTCCATGTATAGGATCCTGACGTGTTTCCATTTTGTTGTCTTTCAGGAAACATGTATCCCAGATGCAGTGCCCCTTTCACGGATGCTGAGAATGATATTATACTGGAAGGCCTCCATCAACACCATGAACTCCTACTGTCCAGGGGGAGGCAAAACAGGGAACTGCGGGCAGCATTGATGTCTGACTTTGTCCATGCCATGAATGCCATAAGTCATCAGAGCAGGACATATGAGCAATTTTGACATCATGCAACAGACATGATTAATGCTGCAAGCAGAAGAGCAGCAGATGTTGTCAGGGATCGTGGTGTCACCACTGGAGGGTCTGCAGCAGAACAACCACTCTCAGCCACTGAGGAATTCCTGGTGCACCTAGGAACACATGAAAGCTCACAGGCCACCATACATCATGGATGTGGGTGTCACAGTTGCCATGGCAGAGGAGTGACTAGGTAAGCTTAGTTTGATCAGCATTGGAATACAGTAGCATTCAGTGTATCAGGGTGTGCATACTGTTACATGGGTGTCAGGTCTTTGTTCTTTGGGGGAAGGGGTTTAACTGCAGTTTGAATCACATTCTCAGATTTTGATCAAAATAACAATTAACATAGTAGCTACTGTAAATGTGAGATATATGGACGTATTACCATCTTATAAGTGGTACTTACATTACCTCCCATCAACTTTTCACAGGTCCCTCCGGTATCAGACAAGGCCATGGTCTTGCTCCTGATAAGCACAGCATTGTTTTGTTACATATGTATATTTAAAGCAATGTATTCCCTAAAGTGTCATCCCAGGCCTGCTGCCTAGATTGCTGTACTGTCGGCATGACTGCCAACTGCACAGATATTTTCTGATTGTACACAAGTTAGAGTCATACCTATGCTTTCAGGGTGTGACCACACTGACAGATGTGACAGCATTGTCAGGACATTACAGATTGTCATATGTGTCAACTGTGCAGAGTCTTCACAGATGTCAACAGTGTACTTCATTGTTGTTGATGAGATTGCTGTGTAAAGAGCTATTATTTGCAAGTGACTGCAGCTATTTGTGTGAAAAGTAGTGTCTTTATGTCCTACAGTATGAGGTTGAGTTTTAAACAGGTCTGTATTAGTGCCAACAGTGTATAGAGCTTTACATATATTGCAACATAGTACTGCAGAGCATAAAAGTGCAGGTAATGTACTGCTTTTCCCTTTCTTATCACAGGTGACAAGGGGAGTTGGCCTCTGTCCCCTACACAACTTGATGTCAGTGTCTCTTTCAACTCTGATGATGATGGTGGCCAGAGTGAGGCACAGGTGGGGGTTTCAGGGGCTGAATTTGTCCCAGAGGTGGACATCCCTCTTCTGCTCTCATTGTCACCACACACAGTCAGTATGCCTACATATACTCAGTCCCCAGAGGCCACAGATATTGGAGATTCAGAGGGTAGGGATATTGAATAGGAAAGTGTGGAAACTATGACTCCAGTGAGTGTAGACATTAGCAATAGCCAGAAAGCTGGTGAGGTTGCATACAGGCAGATTGATGGGGGTGCTCATAGGAGGCCTGCTGTCCTTCCACCATCTGTTGCAGGTGTCATATCACAGGTCACTTGGCATATGTTTCTGGCCATCATGGAGGCACAGGCACATTCTGAAATAAACTCAAGGTTATGGATGCAGCACAGTCTGACATCTATGACTGCCTCCACCACATTGGTAACACCCTGGATTGGTTCAGTGATGCAGTGGAAAGAAGGTGATCTGAGACTGATCGCAGAACATCTGTCTTGGAATGCACATTGTCTGTGCTTGAACATCTGGTTGATGTTGAACGTCGGACTCATAAACGTAGGTAAACAACCCCATCTGCTGAGAGTCCTCACGGCCATGCACAATCACACTCCCATAGTAGCAGTACATCCAGTGCTACAGAGGGGAGTGTGCTGTGCACAATATGTGGCAGGCCATGGGCTCTTGGTCCTGGTTGTTCCCATGGAGCCATGGACCCAGCAGACAGCAGTCACTGTCAGGTACTAGCACCGCTTCTGACCTTGGCCATGGAGGTGCCAGTGCAACTGCTGGCAGAACCAGTTCCTGTGCTTGTAGGCAGAGATGGTGAACTGTCAGCTCTACCATACATGGTTCAAAGCTGTCCAACATACACACATTTAGGGCAAGCACTGAGCTTGATTGTGTTCACACACACACTCACACACTGCTATCAAATTCAAGTCACCTACAGACACACACGGCACATTTCCATGGTCCAGCTTGACTGCTTTCCTTCCTGACTCACACAGATGCTTTCAACCTATTGGGTCACCCTAGGCCTCCTGCACTCCCACACAGCATCTGGTGCAAATGATGATAACTATGCCACATGCCTGTCATCCTTGCCATCAATGCAGGGAAATGAAGCTATGTGTCTGATGCACAGGGTGACTATATAAATTAATATGTACTTGTGTAATGCAGTGCTGCTTTGCTATACCACTTGTACTGGTCACTGACAGAGACTGTATGATGACATTTGTAATGAGTAAGCTACATAATTTTTTTACCTTACATTGGATGACATTGTAAAGGCTGTATGCTTACACAATGAAAGGTGACTCATGGACCTGTTTATGTTTTAGTTTCAGGAGTCTGTAGGAAACACCTGTCGATACACAGTGGCAGCAAACCCATAGATCACAGCATAGGATGGAATGTCAGCACAGAAGGAATATGTCTTCAGGAAGGTACAGCACTATAGGTGCATGGCTGCATAGGTTCATATGTGTATAACAGGCTAACAAAGACAATGGTGTCATCCAGCCTACACGTGCATCCCTAATCTATGAAAAGGTCTGCTATCCTTGATAGGTGTTACCAGGATTTCAGGAGCTAACACATGTACAAGCTGTGGTAATGGAGATGACCCATCTACAAAATTCCTGTGTCCATTACAGACATTTGGCCTACACCAGTTATCAATATCTTCTTCTGCCTCCCATTGTGTAACTTGCATATGATGTGTGTTACAGCAGATGTGTGCTTCACATGAATGGGAGGGCCTGTTACATATAGGTTGTAGTATCTGTGTTATATACCTACCTCTCCACCATGTACTATTTATACCACAGTGATGGTGTAGGTGTATAGAACAGGTAAGACACATGTTAGTCCTGACTGGGATACATGGAAGTTACACAGTGTAATCTGACAACTCTGTGTATGGCAGTCATACACATCCCCTCTAAAGCATGTAGGACACAGACTACATATGTACAGTCTTGACACAGACTGCATAGGACATGTTATCTATAATGTGCATTGGTTTACCATGGAACCTGTGTGGCTGCTACAGTTGTAAGATATGCCAGTGTAGTGACATAGCAAAGGTGCCATTGCACTCAATGGTAGATGTGATGAGTGCCAAATTCAGTATAACAGTGACAGTTTGTGATTTACATGGCATACTTTTCTTTATATATTGTACAAAATTGAATGGATCCCCACATCTTACTGACCAGTGGAAGTCAAAGGCTACAATACTCTCTGTGTCCATAACTCCATGAGTAATGGCTCAACTGTGTGTGGTGTGCGGACACTACCATATTTTCCAGGGGTGGATGACTTCCCAAAGGATAGTATTGTGCAGTCATTTGCATTTACTATTTGTCAGTCACTCTGACAACAACTGAATGTGCATCTCAGGCCATCCTGGATAACTGTTGGTTTGTGTGGGATTCAGTGACAGCTCCTAATATGGAATCACCTGCTAATGTAGTCAGTCAGAGGTCACTGACAGTGGCCGTGACTGCAGAGAAGGGATTGGCTAGAAGGGTACTCCATTAATGATATCTGGGGAAATCCACTGCTGACTGGCATCATTGTAGTGGAGGTCTCCCAATGCTATCTTCCCAGAATATGACTATCAGACACTTGCCTATCCACCAGCTGACATACTACTCCGTAAATAACCTACACAGTTTTCAGCAAGGCCTGCTGTCCTAATATTGTCAAACACCTTGTCAGGCCATGGTAGATGGAGTGAGTCATATTCCTATCATCCATCCATCCTATCATCCATTGCATAGTTTGACACTCACTGAGGTCCACCAGTTAGGGTAGGTAGGCGTGATCTGGCCTTGAGTAAAATAAACAATGTGTGGTCTAGTGTCAGTAGGTGTACAACACTGTCACTGCTCATACCCCTGCTAACTCTTTTCATGGTCTTTCATATCACATGACTCAGAGATCTGGGGACACTACTTGGCAATGCATGCTAGTTGTCCTTTGTGCAAGTAAGTATTGCAGTTACTTCCATCATGTTCCAAGGAGAGAGTCATCCGAGGTGTCTGTACAGAGCCCAGACAAACATGTTTTGGAAGTGTAGTATGTATACCCTGTGAAGGTAAGGTGGGAGTTTTACACAGGTATTCTGCAGTTGGACACTGTTGTGTACTGGAAGGACACAATTACCTTGTGAAGACTGTGGAAAGTAGGTGAGTCCATGGAATTGCCAGTGCCTGGCAACAACTAATGCTGGTCTCACCAAAAACACTCTCACATAGGATACTATGTTCCGATATATTTTCTGTCATCACACGCAAAAGGTTACCACAACACTCATAATGAGAAGCAGGACACAGCCTGTTTGTTCATCCACATATCTATCCCACATCATGAAAGGCTTTGTAGGCTGCACATACCCTTCTCCAGGTAGATGCCTTGATTAGCAACCTGGGCACACAGTTGGCTTTTGCATGTATTATGCCTTCTGTTCCAGGGTTGGTGGTATGTCACTGGGGAACTGACAAGGTGGTGATTAGGAACACTGCTGCAGTGGCACAATATAATGTGCAATGTCCAGTGACATAGACAGTTTGTTGAACAAGCAGCACAGTGGTGGTGATCCATTGTAGGTGACAATTTCACAGCAAGTCATGCATCCTGCCCTTCAACAGATTAATGGTGGATATCTCCATGACATGGCTGTGAGGCCTACTGCAGTGGATTGGCCACCATTGGCCAATGTGTGTCCACCTGCCACATGTCCTAGGCATGTCATACTGTACAATTATGTACCTGAAACACGTCTATGTTCCCACATCATGTCACACAACAGTTTGCTATCTAGTTGCTTGACAGGCATCATATACTTGCAAGGCCAATGTAATGTCAGCAAAGATGAACAAGTCCTCTATGCATGCATAGGCATCCACATCTTCGCTGTATGGTGTGCCTACAAACACTATATATCAGGCTGTCAACCCCAAGGGTGTGGCACCATGACCCTAACTTTGCAGGACCTGCTGATGAGATTTGGAAAGTGTCCCCACCCCTCTGCTCCTATGACACACAACACAATGTGTGCATTTCAAACCTTGCTGCCATGATGTCTCCAAAAGCAGTCATTACACGTCAATGAGTATTTTGCCAACATGCACAGCTCACATCCTGCACCACCTACACCCACATCACACACACCTGCATGTGTTCAGCTCCTTAGCAGACACTTTCCCAAACAGCTGACACCTCAGACAACCTGCCTCTGGAGAGTACAGTACACATAATACTGCATGCACCACTCTCTCACCGGTCAAACACCTAAGGCAAAACACAAAATCACACATTTAAGCCATAGGTGATTACATCATGAGACACATTGATGTCTGTATCAACAGGCTACATATGGGAGAGATCACAGTTAGCTGTCTGTGGGTTTACACAATACGCCATACCACACATTGCTGCATGTCAAGGAATATCAGTTATCATTATGTTGACATCATAGTTCCTGCAGGTGTGTATGACTAGAGATATACGTCACCGGACTTTATGCAGACACATGAATGAGCTTAGCCAGTCTTTGTATCTTGTGGGTATGCACATACCTTTCAGCTATAGTTAACCCTCACCAAGGATGATGGCTCCATACACATGGAAACTGATGAAAATCAAAAAAATGCCTTAGCATGTGGTGTCATTGTAAGGGGATCTACTACATGTCTGCCTGGAATGTCTTGCTCAACAGACATCAATGCTTCACCAGTGATGATCTGCATCTCTCACCCCTGAGATTTGGAGTAGTAGTTAAGGCTGCTCACACCCCCACAATGCATCTTATATGCACTGTCTGGAGGGAAACTTTGCAATGAGAATACCATCTTTATACAACATCATAGTTATGCTGCTACACACTGGGAATGGCAACACTGAACCCCACTCTGTGGAAGGTGTCCACACCTTGAAATATGCAGACGTGTGTAGTCAAGGCAGTGGTGTAGCTAGAGGGGGACGAGAGGGGTGGTCTGCCCTGGGTGGCACTTTTTTGCATCACTGTCACATCTCAGATGTCCTGTTGCTGATTTCTGTGGGCAGTTAAACAACATTCATGGAACTTACAGAACTTTAGGTAAGTGCTATTTACTTGTTTGTGCGTGTGTTTGTGTGTGTGTACGCACACATGTATGTGCAACTCTGTACTGCATCTCTTCTACCCACAAATCTGTTGATTATTTTGCATTAACTATATGAAAGGTACTTTCTGTAAAAAAGGACTTACCTGTCCGAATATTCTAATGGGTATTCCATAATTAATATTACTGACCGTAAGTCTGCAGAAGCAGACAGAATGAGTAATTGCCTATTTTGCACATAAGTTTCAAGATAAGAAATGATGTCATCATGAGGCTGAAAAGATGTTACTAAAGCTGGAGGCGGCTTAAGCACATTTTCACTGTAATCAAGACAGTAATCCTGGTGGTGTGGAAACAGAAATGCATGTTAACATTTAAAATCTATAAACACTGTGTATAGTGTACATACATTTCAAACCACTGATGCCTTTATTCAGTTCCATTGTTTTTTATAATTGTTCTGTGTATATGCTGTATTAGTAAAAACTAAATGAAAACTCCAGCCAAGCTAGATTTTCCACTGAGTGACCTCTCAAACCTCTTGTATTAGAGGCATATGGGATATATGCAAATGACCCTTAAGAACATCAGGTGTTTCAGCTAAATGGCGATTTCTGAATGCATTCAGCATTCAGAACAGCATTCAGAATCGCCATATAGCTGAAACACCTGATGTTCATAAGGGTATTTTGCATATATCCCATATGTCTCTAATACAAGAGGTTTGAGAGGTCACTCAGTGGAAGTTCTAGCTTGGCTGGAGTTTTCATTTAGTTTTTACTGATTGTTTTTTTCTGTGTGACCTTCTCACTCATTGTTTGAAAATGTGGTTATTATTGCAAAGGAAACACTTATACTGCCACTGGTGTGGGTCATAGTCAAAAATGCTCTTTGCACCAGTCCAGATACCCTTTTAACAAGTAAAAAATAAAATAAAAATAAAGTAATATAAAATATACACTTATAGAAAGAACGGGCTTGCTATTTTCAACAGTAAGGAGCATAAGAGAAGTCTTGTGTTCAACAACTGGTAGGATAACAATCATTAGCTTGAGCAACACAAAAAAAAAGAAGCAACACAAAAAAAAAGAACCTGAAAATGCTTCAGTCCAGTAGTGGTTGTTTCCTAAGACTGATGAAATGCTTAGTTTACCAAAGTACCTTTATTCTTTGGTTTGAATAAAACTTTGCATAAGTCAGTATCTCAAAAAGAGCACTGCTCTAAGTATATATGCAGCTTAAAGCCTCCAAACCACGTACATGGCCATCCCTGTTTTAGTATTGTTCTGTTTTAGTACTGTTCTTTGCTGTTGACATTCCAAAGTGAACACATTTCACAAAGCTTCCGCTATGAGTGGATGAAACTGAATGCACCAAGTATTGGAATCCCTCAACTGTATTCACCAGGAAAAGGACGGAAAACACTTTCATTTGCTAGGAATCCATATATGATCCTCCATATGTAGAAACACTATATCAATGAATTAATTTGATTATTCTAGAGGCTGAGGCTTGTGAAATTCCCCAGGGTGTCCCCAGTTAGTCTTTGAATGGTCCCTGTGAACAGTATTGAAACAGATATACATAATTGGTCTCCACAGGTTGGGGAATGCCATGCATTCCTACTCAGTCTTTGTGTGGACAACACATGTTAGCCAAGACCTGTATAATGTCCCAAATGACTTTAAAATAATTAATTATCTTTACAAAAGTGAAATTGTGATAAATCAGCTGCTGAAGTTTCCATTTACATTGGTGCTGCATGACACCACTTGAATGCTGGTGCTAAGGACTATAGTATATGATGTTTCATGAAGGATAGTCTGACTCCAAGCACATGGCCAGATCTGATGATGATATTTCTGGTGTGCATTGATCTTTTACAGTCAGGCATACACAGCTGAATAATTTCTTTCACAGATGACTATGAATAGAAAATATGTTGACCTTTCATATCTTTTTAAGACAACAGGATCCATTTTACTACCCTGATTTATTTGCATATCATTGTCCAGTCGTCAGCACAGATCCTATGTTGTACATTTGGGCTCCCTGCACTGGAGCACATCATGTGACTATGACTCAATACTAGCCTGTGCTTGTCTGCTTACTGCCAAGTCTTGTTCAAATGCAGCTACATACAGTCCAACTTGCCTATGGATCCCAGCCATTATCATGACAACTGTCATTGGAATTAAATGTTAATAAAACTTAAAGAAATAGATGAAACAAAGGTAAAACTAACCATGTGACATTGCAGTATATGTTTGATAACAAGCTGCTGGCAAAATACCACAAAAATAGTGTATACGAATAATGTATATGACCTTTGAGAATACAGTCCCCTATTATTCCTGTGTACTTTGTAGTCTGGAGTCAGGATATGATCTGAGTAAGCATACAGTAGACTCCCTCTTATATGGTCTCACTGGAACTGGACATTAGGCTGGATAAACAAATGGCTGGTTAATCAGAAAAAGCATATAAAATAGCATTTATAGGTTATAAATCATCTAGAATAACAGGATTTGTGTTAGTATGCATTTTTCTAAAGAATATGAAGTCTAAAACTGAAATATCTGTCATTATTTAGCCTAAAGAAGGCAGAAGTGTTGTTCTTCTCTGTTGTCTTTTGCTAGGGATACAGCAGAAATTTGATGGCCGGTTAAAGAGACGCTCGATTAAAGAGAGGCCAGATAAGAGGCAGTCTACTGTACTGATGTTATATTGAAGTTCATATCTCTTGTAATGCAAATTACTTTAATAACAATTAAGATCATGGGTATTATTTTGATATCATCACAGAACATGTCTCTTATTAGCTTGAGCCTATTTTTACTGTTATAATTTAACAAATTTTGAAATATGTTGCAACTCTCCTGTCCTTTTTAAATAAATGGTAAAAGTAAAAAGAATTTAAAGGATTTGAATGAGGTGAATTCTAGTTTCAAACAGTTATACTCTTAGGATGGGTTGCAGAAGTTGGTGTTAAATTCATTTTCCCATAGACAGATGCATGAGGATCTGCCACTGATATATGGGGCCTTGGGCTATGCCTTTGCCCACTTGTATAGGCTTGGTAAGATGTGATGCCAGTTTCCATTAGAGTATGAATTTGTAATGTAGTTAGGTGGAGGAGTAGCACTGGAGGATTAAGTGTTTTCCTGAGAAGGTTCTTACACTACAGAATTGTCTTTCCTGTTCTCCATTAAAAATCTGTGGTTTTATACAGCCTTAAAACTCATTTAGACATTTTTTGGGGTGGGAGGGAATAATACCACTGGCACTTGGTAATAGTTGGGCAATTTGAGGCCCTATGACTCCTTTCCAATTTTCTGTATTGATATATGCCAGAGTTGTCACAACTGGAAGGTGCCAAGTAAACTACAAAAAGTGCATTTGCCTCTCACTGTCCTTTCTGCTGATTTACTTGCCTTGAAATTGTTGTTTAAGTGGTGTTTAGCTAGTTGTTTGTTTAATTGGGATATATATCCACTTTCTGCATTTTTTCTGTGCTCTTGCATTAAAAGCAATGGGATTATTCATGTAGTGGCAATAGATTGCAGCTTGGTCTACCCGCATTGGGAAAACACACTAGAAGGGTCTGAGTTTTGTCATTTTATTGGCCAGAGGACTTATTATTTTACTGAGTATTCAGTGTCTATATAAATTTGGCAGGTTTGTGTGGCTTTTGCCTCATTTCCACAGAGCTCAACAATGTTTGTGACCTTGCCACTGCTTCAGAAGTGTTTTTCTTGCATCTATTGACATCCAGCCAAAGTTAAGTACATTTACTATAAAATCAGACTTGTATAAACTGTTTAAGAGAAATGATATTGATAACTTGATTTAGTGCCTTTACTTCTGTTTAATACTGAAAAAGTACATTTGCCTCTTGCAGTCTTTTTTGCTTATTTATTTGCTTTGAAATCATTGTGTAAGTGCCGACTAGCTAACTTTTGGTTTAATTGTGGTATATTTACACTTGCAGTATGTTTGTGTTTTTACATTGACTGTGATTATTCATCTAGCAACAGTAGGCAATAACCTGGTCTATCAGAATTGGGAAACACACTAGAAGGCTCTGAGTGTAGTAGTTTTATTGGTCAGAGGGCTTATTACTAGTTTACTGTGTTTTCAGGGCCTGTATAAATTCAGCATGATGATGTGCTGCTGTTCATCACATGGCAGTGGTTAGAAGTGCCTTGTATGGACAGAAACACCTGGACACTAGATTTTCCCTATAAAACTACCTCTGTAACTGCACCCAGTAGCTCAGGGAGTATAGAGCAACCACTTTGTACGCCTAAGAGCATAGAGCAGCTAGTTTGCATGTTAATGACCACTGCCCATAAATTTAGTATTATATTGCCAAGTCTAGTCTCTGGTTCCAAAAGCCCCTTTAATTAGCCTTCTATTAACCCCTCAAGCGCTACACCATTGTAACTCATTTAATAAAGGACTTGACATCATGGATATGCAATTTCCCAATTTTCTGCAGCCAGTTTATTGGGTGTGGGCATCTTGAGACAATGTAGTAATTGTTTCATGTTAACAGAACAACCAGCTAGTCCTTAAATAAACAGATATAGAATGTGAGAGATGTATATACACAATGTTGGAGGGAAAATTCTCACATGCAAGTGCTCATAATCGCACTCAAATTGTCAAAAGGCACACACTACACCCACCATACATAGTATGCACCATATACAACATATGCTGAGGGACCTTCCAGATATTCCACCTGCAAAAATTATCCTCAGCAAACCCAAAAACAACACCCAAAACTACACACACAACTACAAGTGGAGCCTCAACTTCAAATCTCATAAGGCAAGCCAACACACCACTCAAGACTCTACCCAAAGGGGACTTCATTGTGTGACATACTGATGCCCCACTCACAGGCTGAATAAGAGGAAAGTAATGGTCAGTTACATATCAGGGGCCAGGACACCCTCAAGGCATTTCACCAGTGGTACCAGCATGATTCATTCATAGTCCATGTAAGAGTAAATGGCCTGAGACATCCCTCCCTAGAATGTATGAAGAGACACATTATGGAATTCTCAGACTGTGTCATAGGCTGGTATGTGCCTAGCATTGAGCAGCATTCTACCTTCACCAAGGATGATGCCACAATACAAGCATAAGATGACTGACTTTAATAATTGCCTTAGTCCCTAGTGTCATTCGAAAGGGACACGGTATTTGTCAGCATGGGATGATATGGCCAACAAGCCACATCGCTTTGCCAAAGATGACCTGCACCTGTCTCCTCTAGGCTTTCAAATATTGGATAAAACATTGTCCTCCTCCATACAGCCTTTTTTAGGCAATGCTAAATTGACAAACCTTCCAACAGAGCAAAATTAACACAAAGGGCTCTAAAAGTTTTACTGTTCAATCCAGAAAGTCTAAACAAGAAGCTCCATTCCCCTCCAAGCTCTCCTCACCTTGGCAAAAGCAAACTTCTGTGCAATGTCTGAGACACGGTTTAAAGGAGCAGAAAATACCCCGGCAGTACAAGGCTTCAGTGCCTTCCACACATTTAGACCAGCAACTGAACAGACAGAAAATTTAAGAAGGAGGTATCTCGATCTACATCAATGACAAGTACACCTGTTGGCTAGTTAAAAAGGATGATGTGCTAGAGTTTTCCCATGTCCGGACAACCATAGACAAAGTCCTAGAACATATCCTAACAAGCTATAGGTCACCCTCAATGACCTGTGAAACCCACTGGACCTGCTGGAGACACTCATCATTCAACCAAATATCATTCTAATGGCTGACTTTAATTAGCTCTCTATAGACTGGGAATCCTACATGACCCCAAACATACAGGCACAGAGATTCCTGCACTTTTTATTTGAAAACACCCTAGACAAGACAGTACATACACCCAGTAGAGGTACAAGCATATTGGACCTGGTACTTGCAAATATGGGCCCCCCTGCCAATACAGTGTGCTCTCTAGTAGGGTCAGACAACAAAACTGTCTCCTTCAAATTAAAAATCAGTTCTGTAATCCTCAGTAAATCTCTAACAGTTAAGAACTATTCCAAGTCAAATTACCTTTTATTAAGCAATATCCTGTCAACATTCCATGTCCCTCCAAATCCAAACAGGAACGTGTGTGTGTGTGTGTGTGTGTGTGTGTGTGTGTGTGTGTGTGTGTGTGTGTGTGTGTGTGTGTGTGTGTGTGTGTGTAAAATTATACCTGGTAGTTAGTGTTACTCATGCTCAAACACTGCACCTTAGGTACAAGAGCCTGAGTTGTCTACCCCTACTACCACTTGTGATTAAGTCTGTTCCTCTTAAAATTTGTGGTTTTCTGGCAAATCACTGAGGAATGAATTCACTAAATAATGATGGTCATTTAACTTTTAGTCTTCCTGTATTTCAGGAAACACATGGTAACACAAAACATTTTATTCTAGCAACTTTCTAAGATTATACAAACAATGTTTAAAATGTGTCCCTGGTTTTGGGCCTTTGTCCCACCCCCCATACATTTTGGCTTTTTCCATATTTCTTGTGCTGCAAAGTTAAGAGATACAGTTGAGTGTCAAGTGCATTTTACAAGGAGCTGATAACTTCAGGAGAAGATAAGTTTAGTGCTGCTTATGCCAAGTCTATTTGCAATGTGTAACTGTTGTTTAGCAAATTATATCACTATTGTGCTAAAGTATTTAAGACCATTGTTAGCACAACAGGTAGTATACTTGCTTTTGATGCAGAAGGCTGTGGGTTCTACTCCCACAGTATTTAGATGGATTGCTGATACTGCACTGTGATGTAAAGGGGGTGGATGCTGCAGTCCTGAGAATGTCCTCCTTTGGAGGAGATACCTAGCAACTATGAACCTGGTACCAGTTTGCCATCCATTCCCTATTGCAATATTACCAGCTGATCATTTTTAGTGTCATTACGCAATTTATTCTTCAAGGGCAACAGGCACTTTATTTGTAGATGAAACAATGAAATATAAAGTTGTTTGCTAACCTCTTCATTAGTTACAGATGTCATTAATGTGGAATTATTTAGATGATTTTTACATCTGCAGAGATTGTGCATATTTACTGATATTGGTGGATTGTAATGACAAAAGTTTCAGTAGACTTTTATGATGGAAATGTTCTGAATTGGGCAGTTTTGTCATTATTGGTTCATCATACATTTGGTTTCATTGCTTACTGGAAAAAATGTTCAAAACAATACATTTAAAACACACTCTAACAAGTGTGCTGTATTATACAAGGAATATAATTTAATACAATCAGGAAGGTGAATCAAGGAACACGTGTATGTTTGCATAGTTCTAAATATGTGTGCAAGGGGCCTATGATTTGAAAACAGCCCCAAGGTAAACTTTATCCACCACTGGCCAGATGCATTTTCTTTGAATGTGGGTTTCAATGGTGTTTTAATGAATGTGAGTTTCAAGAGCAGAGAAGTTTTAAAGTTAAGTCTGTTGTCATTGTGAAACTGCATTGCTTTGTTTAGCAGATGTCTATCAATGTTTGGGCTATAGAATTTAAAATAAAAGTTTAAATTAAATCCAGATAATCATTGTAGAAGTAAATCATAAAATAGTATGCACATTACAGTGTCTATGATAAATAGGGAGAAATAACCAAGTAATGGGACATTGAAATGGCTGCAGGGGTGGGAGGGCTGTGTATGGGGGGGGGGGGTCCATTTGACCATGATTTTGTGAGGTGGAGGGGCAGCAAACTCAAAGACAGCTCCAGGTGGCACAAACTTTTGCTTTGCCACTGAGTCAAGGACATCTGGTTCAAGGCACCACAGCCATACCAAACTACACATCCTTCTACATGTTCAGACCTCAAAATGACAGTGTGCAAATTAATGCAGGCAGTGTATACATACTCATTAAGGATAGACACACATCCAGATTTTGTGAAACACTGTGATTTCGCGGAGACACTGCAGGTGCCATTCACTATTGCAAGGGCACATAATCAAGCAATTGCCAGCTACAGGAGCAGCTCTATGAATCCAGACACCTATTGTGTGTGGTTTGGGATGGCATTAAGTGACCATCAACTGTGTTGTTTACTCATGCTGCAGCTAACTTGCCCAAAGGTTAGTCCATGTCCCTAACTGCAATGTCCTGGAGCAGTGCTGTGGCATCCCCAAAAGGGGAACCAACATAATGCATCATGTGTTTACCAATATGGGTGACCACTACAGCCCCCCAATGTAAGGTCTTCCATGGTAGGATCTGACCACAGATCAGTCTAATGAAAACTACCAGAACTAACCCCCCTTGCAGACAATACAGACATATATTTCAGCAAAGCAGTTTATTACCTCTTCTGGGATGGTTTACATGGCTTGACTGCACCTCTCCCCTCAGATGGGAGAGTCAAGTATGGAGAGCTCTACACCCATGCATTATGCAAGCAGCATTACAACTGCATGGACACAGATGTACCTAAGAGGAGGAACTCAGGCTCCTCATGGCACAACAAACCTGCCTCATGGACAACTGCCATTAACAGGCTGTACAATAAGAGGTGGACATTTCTGTGTGACAGTTGGGGTGAGGCCCTAAAATGAAGGCACAACCTCCTCAGCTAAAACAAGCTCATAGGGTTGTTGTGATATTGTGTAGACACAGTAAGTGACAAAATTAGCCACCCACACAAATCAGAACCATAATGCACAGTGTAGTTACATGTGTAACCTCAAAAGACAGGCCCAAATTGTCAGTAAACTCGTACATAATGATGCCACATATAATGGGCCTGTCCTCATATGTAACCTGTAGTCCCACAGGTTCTGCGTCAACTTCACTACACTGTCCCCACCACATGTGCCACATGACATTCCTACGACCTTTTCTATACCTTCCATATCTACAGCGCAGGTCATAACCGGCCTCTCTATAGGGGATACACAGAATATATTGGACATGCTAACATCCAAGGCTGCATCTTATATGGGATCTGACAAGGATTACTAACACCATTGGGAACACCTTGCAATCATACTGAAACCACTGGTTGCACCCCAACTGGCTGGACAACAGCAACTGTTATACCATTGAATAGAGGTGGTGCATCCACTGACCACCAGAACTATAGATCTCTTTGCCTGAGTGTCCATATCTGTATGCCCATAGGGCCAATCTTCATAGAGCTGATCAGCACACATATATGTGATCTACACACAGGTGACTTTACACAGTTAGGATGTCTGACAGGGGGATCATGTCTGTTAAAAGTGGTGGACAATTCCAAGGCAGTCACCAAGAACCTGGTTAAGGGGACATCAGGGTATACAACCCCCTGGACTTAGCCAAGCCATCTGACTATATCCCCCACTCAGACATTATTTACAAAAGCACCCACTTAGACATTCATGATAATATCATTGTAGGGATCACTAAGTGGCCCATTGATGGCACACATACTCAACACAGGGACATCCACTTCCAATAGCTGAGCTGTGAGCAACATGTTCAATAGGGGTCAAGTCCTGGGACCTCTACTGCTTGGAATCCATTTAACTACAATACAAGTGAATACTGAATGTCTGTGGCTAACAATGCTTGCTGATGCCTGCAAAATGTGAACACTAAAAGAGGCTGTGAGTTATGTCTATATCCTACAAGAGCCTGTTGACATACTAATGGCCATAAACTCCATACAAATGTATATGCAGTGCCATTTCATTAATAACACCTATGTACCTGGTAAGTAGCACATCAGTCGCAACATGTGATGTACATACTCAAGGGTGATACAACTGAACACACAGGTCTGACCACACACGTTTACACCTAATGTGTCTGAGATCAGCATGCCTCCCCAGTGGTATGACAGGAAACATATGTCATAACTGAGGGCACAGTCATCCGTAATTGACATACTCATAACCTTCATGTACTCTTCCCTCCGCATGCCAATATCCAAGTGCAATGGCCATTTGGTAATGTACCTTCCCAAGCACTACTGGCAGTTGCGCACAACAGTATGGTCCCTCACAAGGGAACTTTACGTCTTCAGTATTTAGTCAGTAGGGATAATCTGAAATAAGGGTAACTGTAGCCTCTGGCATATAGACTACTCAGATGTGATCTCTGCCTTGAGTATGGGTGAATGTGCTTGATTGTAGATGCTGCATATCTTTAGGTGGCATGGTACATGGATTAATTACTCTAATGACATAACCTAGTATGTAACATTAATAATACATGCTGGTGGGAGAGATCTGTCTAGCAGACTTTAACACACCTTTGAAACGGAACCCTGACTAATAGCAAACAGAGCACCTGAGTGCACCTCATCACATGCCATCTGTATGACTGTCTGGGTGACTGTCATTTCACCACAGGGCTTCTGCCTGTGTTCCTCTTGGATTGGGGTAGTATGTGCTGATCATGTCAATAAGGGTATAAACTTGTGTAGGATTTTGTATGGCCATTATGCTAGGAAAGTTCAAACATCCTATGGTTCCATATGCTGATGTAAAATGCTGTAACAGCCCTACACAAACACACACACACACACACACACACACACACACACACACACACACACACACACACACACACACACACACACACACACACACACAAACCTGGCTACATTAAGGATAACATCACTTCCAATTACTGCTTACAGGACACGGTACACACATAATGCAAGTTAGCTGTACTTACCTATCTAATGGTGTACACTACAGATCACAGTACGTGATGCACACACCACACTTTATGTCTGCTATTACTATCTCTTTAGGACATATTATGCTTGATGACATCAGCAGGCCTTGTAGAAGAGGGCATATTGGAAGCCAGCAGCAACTTACAGGGTCATAAAGTCCATACCTTTGCAGTTTGATAGCCAATAAGGGATTCTCAGTTGTTTTGCAGGGGGATACACACGCACACACACACACACACACACACACACACACACACACACACACAGCAAGTGTCCTGGAGTGAGATTAGACTCCCTACCGATCTAGTCTTACACACTACTGATCACAGTACTTATCACACGTGTCACGTCTGACATCTGATTTACATATGATTTCCACCAAACTACTTGTGGATTACTTAATCTAAGCTGGTGTTGAACAGCATCTGTGGCATGCAGAGTGATATTGCTTTGTACTGTTATCTGCATCTAGTAGCCTAGCAGTCAGATAACTGTTATTTATCCTAACTATGTATCTACAGTTACCAGTGTGACCATGTGTGGCTGTTTGTACTTGGATGGGCAAGCCTGTGGGCAGGAACAATGTGCCCTGTCCATGCCTGTGTAGAGACCATTATAAATTACACCACCTGCTCACCTGTTGCTGTATGTGTGGTGACATCCAGTAGGCACAGGGGTCTTTAGGTAAGTGCATTGTGTACTGCTGAGCCCTTGCTTTGAATCCTTTGAGCAGCATTATAATTGTGTTATAGTGCAGCTTTACCAACCATTATCAGGGTATGTAGGACAATACAAACATCCACACACATATTTATGTATATAACAGAGATGTATATATAAATGTAGATGTGTGTGTGTATGTATTTTATATATATATATATATATATATATATATATATATATATATATATATATATATATATACATATATAAAATATATATATGTGTGTGTGTGTGTGTGTGCGTGTGTGTGTTATGTAAATATATGGGGATAGACTGAGATGTATGTTTTTACATATATTTTTGTATAGGTATATATGTAATTGTAAATTCATAGAGATAGATATACCATTTATGTGAGAGATAAATAATAGATGTATATGCCTACATATATGTATGTATGTATGTATGCACATATCTATACACAACAGGTAATTTTGATCAAGGGGCAACAGAACTGTGGTCAGTTTAACTAAGTATATGTGCATGCTCAGTGGAATTTTCAGTACTTATAAAGTGACTCCAGCCCACACCTACCTGTACTGCAGTCCAGGATTTTTTGTGTTACAGAGAATGACATCTGTCCCTGTGTTTGCAGTACTTCTCCAGCTGTCTGACGTAATTAATATGTGACAGAGGGTAATAATGTTATACCACACACAGACTGACAGGCTGTAACAAAAAATATAATAATACCTCACATCCCAAAGATGTGGATACTTCCAGATTAGAACCATCAACATCATCACCCATGCTGCTTTCCCTAGTCTACTGAGCCACACAAGCTGCCAGACAGAAAAGACTCATGCATGATACAATCAACAGCATACATATGTACGTTGATATTCCTGTGTTAAGCAAGACATATAAATGTATGATCAATTTCTATGTTACTGCCCTGAGATTGCTTGGCTTGCTGCTATACCACTGATGAGTTACTGTTAAAGCAGTTATATGGGAACACTGCTGTTTTGGGGGTGGGGGAACAACACCGCATTTTCTGCTGGGATACACAGTAGTCCAAATATCATGTGACCTCACTGTTTAACATCTCCCTTGACTGATGTAGTGAATATTCCAACCATGAGGCCTAGTGATTATTAAGGAACAGATACTAATGGACTGGGTATCTGTAGTTCTGTAGTCCCATGTGGATGTTACTTCTGTCCAAATATCCCATTATATTTACCTGCATTAATGCAAGTAAAATCCTTACATACAATGCAATTTCACAGTAATCCTTTCAAGTACTGTGTAGGTTAGAGACTTACCTTGCGAATGCAGCAATTGACAGAACTGTATGTCAGGGCTGACTCTGTCTGATACAAGCAGTACACAGCCAATATATGGATAAGTACAGGTTGTGTGGGTTGACTGGCATCAATTTTAATATATATGTGTGGGTAGGAGTAAGGTGTCAGCCCCTAGGTCCCTAGGTTGTCAGTGAATGTGCTATGCGTTGTCTCTTAGCCAAAGTCAGGGCATACTGAGTATGCCTACATCTGCGGACATCAGCAGGGGGTTCCTCCTCTGAGTCCTTCTGTGACTGTGGCTGTTGTGACACAGGCAGTCGTAGGGGGCATACCTTTCAACCTCTTACAGCAAGAAATCTGGACAACACCAACAATAAAAGTGGGACAAAGACCCAAAAATAGGGACAATTTTTAAATATTGCTCTTACAAACTTAGAAACTTGACAGAATAACAGGTTTTATATTAGCATAGATTTTTTTGAATGGTATGAAGTCTGAAACTCAAATGTCTGTCATTATTTTTTTAAATTAAATCTTTAATGATTTGCCACTAATTTGCCAGAAAAAAAATAGAATTTTATGAAAAATGGACCGAAAATATAAGACAAAAATCTGGACATTCCTTGAAATTCTGTACAGTTGAGAGGTATGGTGGGGGGCTGTGTATCCCTTCCCTTTGCTGATCCTGCTGCAGCTGTTTCTGCATGATCATATTGTGTAGCATGGCACATACTGTGAACATATGTGCACATGTGGCTGGAGCATACTGCAGGACTCCACCAGATATATAGAGGCACCGGAACCATGACTTCGGAAGCCAAAACATATGCTCTATGATGTTCTTTGTTTGTGTGTGTGCCTCATTATGGTGTTCTTCCATGGATGTGTGTGCATTTCTGATGGGTGTCATCATCCATGGCTCCAGAGCATTGCCAGCATTCCCCAGTAAATGGCTGTGTGGGATATCCCTCCTAGCAAACATCTGGTACAGCTGTGATGCATGCCAGATATGGGAGTCGTGATAACTGCCAAGGCTGCCAGCACACACATTCATGATAATCCCCGGGGCATTGCACACAACCTGGCAGTTGATGGAGTGGCACCCCTTGTGGTTGACGTAAATTCTTCTTTCCTCACTGGGTGGCTCCTTGATGTGTACATGAGTGCAATCTATGGCACCCAATACTTCAGAGTGGTGTACTACCTGGTGGTGTTGCATACTGCTAGCCCTTGCCTCAGTGGTGAGGGGAAAAGAAATGTGCTCACTGCCATGTGGTAGCATGGCATCCAGGAACTGGTGTAGTTCCCTGGACACAGATGTCTGTTAGACCCCCATTATGTCCCCAGTTGGTCTTTGGAAAGTACCTGAAGCTAGCATCCTAAGGGCTACACATACCTTTGTTTCAACTGGGATGGGTTCCCCTCTGTTGGCTCTGGGTCTTAGTTAAGGGAGGTAGAGCTCAGTGAGTATGTGTAGTATGTCACTGTGCACCCTGTAGCGCTCTACAGTTTCCAGCTCATGTAGCTTCGGGAAGGTTACCCTGGGCCTGAACACTCTTCCCCTTCTCTGTCTAGGCCTATTGTCAGTGGCAGCAGCAGCACTGACTTCAGCATCGCGTACATACAGATGTAGCAGATCTGCAGCAGCCCCTAGCATTATCTCAGTTAAAATACCCAAGTCTGTACTCCAATGGTGCAAAGTATTGGGGGAAAATCAGAATGTAAGGTGTATGCATACTTTATACAGCTCTGCTGTAGGTACAGAATATGTGATTGATTAACTATGATGCATTCCACCTGCCTACAATATAATTAACAACATTTAATGGCCCTATTTCAATGCACAATACCACACACAGCATAGCTTAAACAAGTCAAAACTTTTAATTGTATACATCCGGTTTTCAGAATAACTCTGCAAGGCAGTGCGCAACACAAACATGCACAGTGAAGCTTAAAAGAGCTTAGAAGTCAGTGGACACCCCCCCCCCCAAGTCAGCTACATCTTGTGTAAACATGAACATGGGTCTAAGCTTAAACAAAGGGGATATGTGGACACAATTACTCCTTTCTGCCATTCAGTAACTCTCCCTCATTTGCATACATATCCATGCTCACAGCCTGGAAACTACATGCTTCATAGCCCTACCACGTTAGCAATAGCACGAATGCACCACTGTAGGGACCCCACGTACTGTAATACATTTCTGTCACATAATATTAATTTTGTTTTTTTCCAATTTTTTTTTTTTATTTATCTATAAAGCTTGTTTGCACACTGCTGCATCCAGCTCAAACATGGCAAGATTATTAGAAAAAAAATAAATTAACTTATTTCTTTAATTTTCTGACATACAGGATAATAGTTTTGCAATGATACCCCACTCGGGTATCATTGAAAAACTCATCAGCTTAAATGTTAACCCATACATCACAAGATGGGTTGCAAACTGGCTGAGTGACAGAACCCACAGGGTCAGAGTTGCTGGCGCCATGTCAGACTCAAAGCCTGTCACAAGTGGTGTCCCACAGGGCTCAGTCCTGGGCCCACTCTTGTTTGGCATCTACTTTTCCGAAGTACAAGCAAACACAGGAGGGTTATGGCTGACAAAGTTTGCAGATGACTGCAAACTGGGCGCCATAGTAGAAAACACATCTGACACAGATATCCTTCAGAAGGGTCTCACAGAAGCGGATAACTGGTGCCAGAGCCACGGCCTAAAGTTAAATGCCAAAAATGCATAGTCATACCCTTCGGGAAAAACAAGGTTACCCCTAGCTACCAAATAGGTGGCAATCCACTGAGCACAGAAGAAGTTATCAGGGACCTGGGGACCCAGGTTGATAGTAGTCTGTCATTCGACACCCATGTAGCTAAAGTAGTTAGGAAGACCTTCTACATTGCCCACCTTATCATGAAGGGATTCTCATCTAGATCAAGGGAGGTCATAGTCTCCCTTTACTCATCACTCATCAGACCAATGATTGAGTACAATGCCCCATTTGGAATGTATCTGACCCAACACTTGCAGCAGCTGGAGAGGCCACAAAAGTTCCTCACCAAAAGGATAAAGGGTCTCAAAAATCTGTCCTATGCTGCCCGACTGAAAGAAATCCAGCTCTATTCAGTCGCTTACCGCTTGCTCAGAGGTGACCTTTGCCTAACATACAAGGCCATGTCAAACCCAGATTTGATGAATATGCTTCACCTCAAAAAATCTAGATCCATCAGAGCCACAAGGGCGGGAGACTTAAACCTCGACACGGCTATTAATAGGACGTGCTGGAGGGATAGATTCATCACCCAAAGACTCCCTATGCTGTGGAACAAAATCCCGGTACATGTGAAGCAGAGCACCTCGCTGGCCTTGTTCAAGAGAAATCTTGACCAATGGATGGGAGATCGCAGATATACCCCAGGGATTACCTCAGTGTCACTGCTCGACAGAGGCACAGCAAAATAATGGGTATAGTTCCCCATACTAAAGGGGTGGCATAAGCCACAAAACGATGGGCTAGGCTTGTAAATGCCTTCGGGCAGATAGCCTAGTATGAACCTATGAACCTATGAACCTATATGTGTATGTGGTATTACATTTTCAGGGGATTACTGTCCATATATCTACAAGTTTATACCCCCTTTTGTCTGTCTACACTCCTGTACACAAAATTTTTCCACATACTCTATGGACACTGACACAGTCTGAACAGATGCCTATCTACATGTTGGATCACTCTACCTGTCTCATTTTCATAAGATTCACCTGCTTATGTAGCCATTTACATGCCATGGAAGTTTCCATGTTTGAGCGTTTGTGCACCGCACAGCAGCACTTGAATCATAAATTGTTCACGTCCATGTAAGAATCATGGCATGATGCCTACACAGAAAAAAAAACATCTAGGCTTTATTAAATCCCCCCTTTTATTTTTACATTGATGGAATGACACCTATAAAACTCTCACCACTTGTAAATGATTTTAATCTATTTATTTAAAAAATGAGTGCTTTCATATTTTTCACTAAAGATGTCCTCAGACTGAACAGTGTCTTACAAAATCACACCATTTAAAACTTCCATTTAGTCATGCGACTTGAAAAAGAAAAAGTGACTGATGATATTATTTTGAGATAAATACACTTCACAACCATTACTTGAATTTAAAACTACAGCCAACATATAAACCCAGCACTATAATTTCTCAATCTATGTTCAGTTTTATAAATAATATATATATATATATATATATATATATATATATATATATATATATATATATTTTTTAATATACATAATACATTTAAAAAAAAACACAAAGCACACTTTTTATGGGTTTATATGTTGGCTGTATTTTTAATTTTTTATGCCTAGTATGATTTTGTAAGAAACTATTTAATCCGATAAAGTCTTCAGTTAAAAATGAAAATATTCACTGTTTTTTGCTTTAATAAGTAGATTCAAGTGATTTATTATTAGAGAATGTTTTATAGGTGTCATTCCACCAATATGAGAGATTGAGGTTATCTATACTGATTATTTTTTTTCTCTTTACATAGCAGAAGGTTTTAGTTGTCCACATTTTTATTCGTCATAGGAGTGAGTAATTTTAGGCAATCAAACTTGAAGGCATTTTTTTTTCATGTTATGCTCTCCTTTGGTGGGATGACTAAACCTTCTGATTCAAATGCACATTCAGTTCTTCTTCTACTTTTTTATTTATTGAGGATAGCTCAAATATGTGATGAAGTGAAGGGCTCCTTTGTCATTAGAAATAATGACATGCCTTTTTGTACAATACAGAAGTACAAATAAATGAAATGCATACATAAATACATAACAGTTAAGAGAAGCCAGACTGAGATCTGTCTAGCAGCTTAATGCATAGGTAAATAGGTGGACATGCTACAGGTGACTAACATTCAAGGTGAGTATTCTATTCTCTGCAGTTCATTAGTATGTTCTGATTTCTATAAAACATCACAGATTTTCAGGTGCACTTTTCCATGCAGGGTATCAAAGTCAGTTTTCAGCTATTGATCCTTGAAATATTGTTGATTATAATCATAATTAAAGTCAGCATTATGACTGCTACTGTTTGCCAACCACATTCTCATTATGGGCACAACTCATAGATACTTTGTGGCTGTCAATAAGCTCTAGAGGGCTCATGCTGGCTTCCAGTTTTTCACAGATAAAAACAATAACCTGTTTAACATATGTTGCTGGAAGGAGACATAGAAATATGTGAGTGCACAAATACCGGCAAATACACACACAGACACAGACACACAAACAGACACACATGCACGCATCCACTCACTCATCCACTCACTCACTCACTCACTGACGCACGCACGCACACACACACACACACACACACACACACACACACACACACACACACACACACACACACACACACACACACACACACACACACACACACAAGCTTCTCTTCAAGTGTAAAGGGCATTTTGACATCTTTGACAATGTGTGGGTCCTTAGAAGACAAAAGCAAGAACTCAGGCCCAATACTGAGAAAGGCAAGCACAATTAAAGAAATAACACTTATAGAAGAGGGTGTATCAAGGCTCCAGACACATATACGTGACCTCACAGCAATACATTTAAAAGTGCTTTTTCTGACCATTTACACAGCTTGAGTTAGTGGAATTCAGAACATCTGCATTAGACTTTTTAACTGCAGCACATTTATAATGTCCCTGAGAACAAGAAAAAAAAAACATTGCTAGGCTCTGACTATTTCTACTAGAGGTAAAATTGAGTTCTATATAAGATGAGGTCAGTAAAATGTGGGGAAGGGAATGGGAAACATTAACTTGCACATCATAATTTGCAAACATAAAGCATTCTTTGCTGCCAGAATTCTTCGTAGCTGTCTAACCTTCTGAGGATGCATATGTAAGGTATGTGAAACAGCACTGAAATCTGTTGTCATTTCTCTGTGTTTTGCACTGTTTCTTGGATACTGAACATAACATCCTAAGGCACACTCTGTCATACTGCTCATTGTCTTTGAATTACAATGCTAAAAACATAGTGTGTGGAACCATTTCACACCCAGATTACCACATGTTTAATGACAAATTCTTTTCTGATTCCACAAATGTCTGGTTTGCAGTTTTCCCACTGATTGGCTACTGTTGCTTCTAATTATTTGAATTCAAAAATCGTTAAGAATAGCATATTTGGCATTCATTATTTCACCAGTCTTTGATAGTCTGTTGAATTATTTGAAATTCTAATGCTGATTCTCTCCTTTGCAAAATGTAAAAAGTAAATAAATATCTTTACTTTTAAGCACAGCCCTTTGTCCATTAGTCCATTTGGGTAATCAGGGCAAGAAAATGTATCACACACACAAACACACACACACACACACACACGCACACACACGCACACACACACACACACACACACACACACACACACACACACACACACACACACACATATATATATATATATATATATATATATATATATATATATATATATATATATGGTTCCCCTTTATAATCGCGAAATACTGAAATCTCAAATTTCAGTATTTTGCAGCCATAAAGGCGAAACCTTCAAATACTGAACCTTCACAATCCCAAAACTACAAATCCCGAACACACAACATACACCACACCACACATAAACCACAATACCCACACTACAAAACAAATAAACACACAAAAACAAAACACCACACATCCACATACCTACACTACATATAACCAGGGGGGCAAACCCACCTGCACCCCCCACACCCCCCTACTTATATATACTAACTCCGAGATCGCACAAACAGTAAAAGACAGTGCACTCACACCCAGACATTCCACAGTCCCTTGTGAACGCACACACACACACACACACACACACACACACACACACACACACACACACACACACACACACACACACACACACACACGCACACACACACACACACACACACACACACAAACCCACATCACACCAACACATCCAAATTACACACTCATACGTTCACCTTCCTACCCTAACCCACACATACAACTTACCAGCAATCTCACATACACTCAAACACCCACCCAAAACCCTTACAAAACACTTGCTTACCTTAGATTCCATGTAAATCCATACACTGCACCGAACAACTTCCAAACCAAACAGCGCATGTCATGTAACGTAAAGCCATAACCGCAAATTCAAAATATTCAAATTCACAATTATGCAATTCCAACATTTTAAAAATTCGCCTTTATGGTCGCGAAATACTGAAATTTGAGATTTCTGTATTTTGCGATTATAAAGGAAAACCATATATATATATATATATATATATATATATATATATATATATATATATATATATTTATATACATACATACATACAGATCCCCTTCATAAGCTAGAAGTTTCAAAACTTTGAACTTCAAAAGGCCAAGACCATAAGATCAAAGTTTTGAAACTTTGAATGGAGATCGCCGTACATTGCAGAATGGGATATTTACCGTTTTTCTCAGTATAGTGTGATCTTGGAATTGGTATATTTAATTAGCAGGGGGAAGTGGTGGGTGAAAGGGGCTTGCCCCCCCTGCAAAATCTTTAAAAAAGATCATGTGTATTTTCTTTTTTATTTGTCGCCTCATAGTAAGATGTTGTCCCGTTCGATTCTCAGCTAGAGCGTCTTCTGTGTGGAGGCATACGTGAATGGGGCGTGCCTTCATTGAAGGTTGTGCATCAGGGCTGGTAACCCGGTACGTAAAAATCCGCTACCATTCATTAGCGGACCGGAGTTCTGCTGTGGCGACCCCCAACTGGGAAAAGCCGAAAGACACAAACAAGTAGGTTTACAAAATTTCAATCTTATGGTCTCGGCTGTTTGAATTTCGAAGTTTTGAAACTTAAAGCTTCTTAAGTAGATCTATACATATACATATATAAGTTGCAGAGTGTGGAGTACAGGCAGTCTTGCCTTCCTACATTAAATAAGCTTTTTTTTTTATATTTTTATGGTCAGTATTTTGAGTTTAAATATTTTGAGTTTTATATGTTTTGACATGCACCTGTCTCTCACTCGCTCTCTCTCTATCTCTAAATATATGGGTATATTTAAGTTGCCTTCTGGCACATTAGTCAACAATGTAAATATCGACATGTTTTTGTCTACATGACCTTGTGTCAACAAGATATTTTGTTGTGTGTAAGTTGACATTGACAACATAAAGAAGAGCAACAACAGCTGTCAGCAGCAAACTTCAGGAGTGAATGTTTCAAATGCAGAAGGATGGCACATAAAGTGCATATGACTGTGTTTTTCAATCAAAGTTAAAATATGCAAGTGAAAATGTACATCAGGATATAAAAAAAAGACAGACAATATCCTTACAGTATGTGAACAGACTAAAATAGCATGATAACATTTGTTGCGGACTTGTTCTTGTACATGGTGTTAAATGCTACATTGTGAAATAATTTACCATACTACCTTGAGTACGGTACTAGACAGGATGCTTACTGTACATTACAGAATGGACAAACTGTATATCAGCACCCTGACTGAAGAACAAACATTTTCCCGCAGGGTATTAATGTACAAGTAATGCCTGCTGAAAAACAAGTCCACAACTTCACTGCAGTATATCAAGCTGTGGTGGAGCTCAGACTGCAAAAAAAACTAATGGTCGCCATTACTTTACACTTGCCAAGCAGCACCTTTGCTGTTCAGTGAGTGTAAAAATAAACAGAAAATAGTGTATGTGTTTGTATGTATGATGAGTGTTTCTGTCTGCATGTGTGAGTGAAAACGTGTAAGAAAGCAGAGGAGACTATGTTTGAGAGAGGTCAAGAGAGTGATCTTGTGTGAGTGAATGCGTATATGAAACCAGAAGAGACTGTGTGTGTGAGACAGAGAAAGAGAGAGAGTGATTTTGTGCACAGAACTCACAACTGTCCAAATTGTCATAGAATGTCCAGATTTTTGCCTCATTTTTTTGTCTGTTGCTCATAAAATTTGTGGTTTTTTGAAGTTTTGTGGCAAATCACCGAAGAGTGAATTCACTAAATAATGACCAGGCATTTGAGTTTCAGGCTATATATCTTTCAGAAAATGCACTGTAATACAAGACCTTTTTGATTACAGCAACTTTCTAAGCTTAAAAAAGCAATATTTAAAATGTGTCCCTAATTTGGGGCTTTGCCCCCTCATTATTTTTGGTTTTGTCCAGATTTTTTGTACTAAGAGGTTGAGTGTTATACTTGTGAGTGATAGTGAGTATAAAACCAGAGGAGGCTGTGTGTGTGTGTGTGTGTGTGTGTGTGTGTGTGTGTGTGTGTGTGTGTGTGTGTGTGTGTGTGTGTGTGTGTGTGTATATATATATATATATATATATATATGTGTGTGTGTGTGTGTGTGTGTGTGTGTGTGTGTGTGTGTGTGTGTGTGTGTGTGTGTTTGTGAAAGCAGAAGAGACTGTATATGAGATAGAGACAGAGAATAGCCTCTTGTAAAATTGTTGTGTTGTACTTATTTATTTTTTAAATAATATATTTTTTATATATTTTTGATGTAAAATGCTTCCTCCTACACCATTAACATATAGTACTGAAAGTTTGAAGCATTAGGCAGAGGAACTATTTTTACATCAAAAATATATAAAACAATAATATATTACTTCAAAAAATAAGTAAGTAAAACACAACAATTTTAGAGAGTCCATTCTCTAAGCACAATAATGCCCTCCAGGCTGTGTGTTAATGTGTAATTAACACCCTTCCATGGGAGTAGAACCCCTCCACATGCCGTGTCGGGACTCATAACACCCCTGGGTGAGTGTTAATTACACATTAACACACACCCTGTCGGGCATTATTGCTTACATGGAAAATCTAATGATTCAGTACTGAGAAGGAGAGACATGTATTTCAATGCACGTACTTGGAAAATGTATGTATGCAGATGTAGATCCTGTCATGCATTTTCCATGTACAGTATACAGAGGTTCGAGTGATTTCAATCAGAAGAACAATATATCTAACGTATAGAGAATACATGTCCAAATTCAGAAATCTACATAATAATATTAAAATATCTAGCATTGTAGACACAGAAACAAGTGTGACTATCATCCACATGTTATGGTCATGATGGAACACAGGACAATGTTAATGGGTCACAGTGTCAACATGTTATGGTCATGATGGAGCACAGGACAATGTTAATGTGTCACAGTGTCATTATGAAATACAGTAAAAACACTTTTAGATTACAGTTAATATTGTTTATGTTGAAAAGTGATAGGTCGACATTTGATGCTGGTTTGCAACTTATCGACATATGGTAAAAAATATTCTATGTTTTCTGCTGCTCATGAGCAGAATTTTTTTTTTATTTTTTTTAGGAAATTTTGCAATGCTGAGTGCTTGTGATACAGGACCACCTGAATGTATAAAGTCATACTTAAATGTGATAATAATGTGGAAACCTTAACTATATATATATATATATATATATATATATATATATATATATATATACACACACACACACCCTGGCTGCGCATTTCATACAGAAATACCACACATATCCTGCGTACTGAAGACATGAACCATATGACACATGAACATCAAAACTGCACCTTTACATGGGGTAAGGTTCAATGACACCCACATCAGCATTATACCTCAATGTGGACAGATAAAGATTTAAGATAGTTGAGAATGTCATAGGAATTCTTCTCTTATATGACTTTCTGTATATAGAGTTGTTTGTAATTTATCTTCCTTTTCAGTGATGTCATAGGCAAATCAGCATTTATCCTACTAAGCACCTCAGTACTGTTATCCTGTTCTTTGCTTATTGCTTATAGCACCCATCTCAGCACACAAATTGCACATTGTTCTTCAAAGAAGAAAATGAATTAATCTGTCCCATGATTCTACATGGTTCTATGTCTTTGGTAACCTTTTCCGAAATAGATCCAAAACATTCCATAAGTCAAGTTCAAATATTGGTGGAAACCTGAGAGTACATGTTGTATGTGTATTAAATCTACATTCCTTTCCCAATACGTAGGTTTCTTTCACATAGTTCAATACAGCAATATCATTCTTTGGCCATATTTGATGGAGTAAAAAACATGCCTCTGCAAATTCCTCATTTGTAAGGTATGGTATGCACATTAACATTCTGCAGACATTGTGGAATTCAGTATCAGATCCGTTCTTTGCTCTTTGGTATAGTGACTGTATCTTTTGCCATATATTCTGTCAAAAAATAAAGTATCAGTCTTTTACTTTTGTTCTACATAGATTCTGTTTAATGCTTTTGGTTGAAGCATGCTCAGAATCACAAATTAAGTATAGCAGGTAGTTGCACAGTCTTGTTTTGCCATTATTTCTAATATAATGTGCCAAAACACACTGACTGTGCAAACAGATTTAGCAGACATTATAGCAAATATTAGTACTACACAATTTTTATCTTGACCAACATTCACATCATGCACAAAATAAACCTGTTTAGGTGGTCAGTTTGGAAATGTATGTTCTGTATCCACAGTCAGTACTCGGTCAATGTTTTGAATTATCCTTTGTGCTTAAAACTAGCATATCCATACCAGTTATGGAGTCACTCTGTTTGTCATACAACCAGTCACAATGCTGCAGTGACTGTAATGTAGGACTAATCACTGATACTTTTAATGGTGTATGTGAACCTGTACACATAATCTTACATCCTTCTCTGTTTACTAATAGTGCTATTTTACTTCTAGAGGCCAATGTTAGTAACATCCGTGGATGTGTCCTCCAGGCAGCCAGACAAAGCTTCACATGCTGGGTCATGTGATAGACTGGTCCTAGTCTTTAGGACAGTGATTTTCTCATATTCTAAGGGATTTCAAATATCTCTTGCATAAAAATGAGAAGTATAGTTACCTAATTGTATCCCCTTCAGGACATGATATGGTTAATGCCTTGCCTTTACATCCTTTTGTTAATTTATAGTTCCCTCAATGTTATAAATATGAAGCCATGAATGACTAATATATCCCTGGCTCTTTGTTTTGGCATGCAGTTTATATGCTGTCCCAACACATCATGGTACAACCTCTTGAACATGAATACACTGCTGTAAATCTAAGATTTACACTTGTGATATATTGTACTGTGTTTTACTTTTACATTCACTTCCTAATTTTGGGATAAATGCATTAAATTGACATATCTAAATTACACGCCTTATTTAGGGTATGTACACCGCTGCCAGCTGTGTTATGCTGAAGCACACAATACAGGCTGGTAGACTGTGATTGTACTAATGACGTGTTACATATATGGCAAAGAATTTCCACTTTTCATTTTCATATTATTAGCCTTTTATTGCTCAGTATGAGTGTACTGCATATGTATAATATAAAGATTTCAGTAACACTGTGCTTTATCATTTTCTGCAAATGGCATTTGTTTATAACTTACCTTGTAGTACAGCTCATATGTGGCGGTATTATTTTTGAATATTTTATCACTTTTAACAAGACAGCTGCAATGCAGCTTTGTTGTGGTTCAGTTGGTGATTGCCATCTGATTTAAATACTGGATCACTCAGTTATCTGGACAGTTGCTTAAATGCAGTGCTGTCAATGTCTGTGCATATTTTAGATGTGCTGTCCGTGCATGTATGCAATATCCTTGCCTGCACAAAGAGTTTATCTAAACCTCGAATGGAACTGTAGTCTTCATCATATCCATTAAATTATAGCATGCTAATGTACAGGGATAAACTATTTTACTTTAACATAGTCTATGTTGGCGTATGTTATAGCAATAGCATGTCTGCATCTACATGGCTGTGTGTATGCTTTGAAACTACATGCTATAGTTATTTATCAAAATTCTGCAGCCAATATGCTATTATTTGAATGCACTTTGCATATCAGGCTTTAAATAAACTGTTTTTCTGTCACATTACATGTGCCGTCCTGTATTTGAGACAAGTATACCAGCTTGCAACATCAAACACCCTCTAGTGTTGAAAACAAACAAAAAAAAATAAAGAAAATCATATGGAGGACTGTGTCCTCCCCTGCCCCACTACATTAACTATACCAGTCAAACAATGGTGGGGGGAAACAGAAATGCCCCTTCCCAGCTGCTTACAATCTCAGATATAAAAATGTAAATCACTCAGTAAACAGACTATGAAACAGGAATTTGATAAAAAGAGCACCGAATCCCATTTTGACAAAGCAAAGTGCTGACCAAAGCAAAAGCACCCTTATATATATATATATATATATTCATCAGTTTATCTGTTAGTGTGTGTATGTGTTTGTGTGTGTGTGTGTGTGTGTGTGTGTGTGTGTGTGTGTGTGTGTGTGTGTGTGTGTGTGTGTGTGTGTGTGTGTGTGTGTGTGTGTGTGTGTGTGTATGTGTCTGTATATGTATATATAACAATATATATATGTATATATATATATATATATATATAAAAAACAATATATATAACTATATATATATATATATATATATATATATATATATATATATATATCAATGTGTAGGACCTGTCATTCTGAACTTATTGTACACCAACAGATCAATTCCTTGAAGAATATCACTCAATTTTTGAAAAATGTAAGGCTTAGAAAGAAATATTAGGTGTGGCACATCCTCCTTAGTACACCAACAAGGAGAAAAACACAAAGCTAAGGTGTTACCAGATATATGGTAGCATCAAAAAAGAGTGAAATACAAATATGACAAAATGTGGAAGAGATTAAATGCCAAGTCTTTGAGTAACAGTCCCTGTTTTATAGCTGCCAGGAAGGAGTATGAA